>NC_134085.1:73376191-73676191 GCF_000715075.1 Nicotiana tabacum
GCACTAGTTTACTGCTCACTAAGATCGCACCAATATTTCGTTATTCCTAATCTCACCTAAACCCTTCGTATTGATTCCTCACATACGTCAGGAGTGATGTTGTTCAACAACTACCTAAATATGTATCCTTTTCCAAGCAATACATACTAAATAGGCACAGTAAATTGATGGTCATTCAATCGACAACAATAAACACGTAGTTGAACAAGTAGAGAATTCCAATGGCTCAATTATGTAAAAACATAACAAGAATTTATCCTAGAGGTTCTATCAAAACTGTAGATAACAAATTTGCTATTCATAATAGTATACAAAATTACAATACTAGAATTCATAACCAATAATAGAAATGGGAAGAAGGAAGTGAAAAACTCGTAGAAGAATTCCCCCCTTGCTCCTAGTGTGTTCTTGCCTCCTTAGGTCAAATCCCCTCTCAACACGTCCCCTTAGGTCGAATATTTTCTGAACACGTCTCCCCTCTGTTTAGACATGTTTAGGGAGTATTTATAAGCTATGGTTGAAGTCCTTGAGTCCAAATACGAGTCGGAGTCTTTTAAACTGTGAATTTTAATTACCGGGCAATAGACCTCGCGAAACCTAGTCTGTAGTGCGGTCAAGCTGACTATAGACCTTGCGAAGCCTGGTCTGCAGCACGGTCAACCTGGCTATAGACCTCGCAAAGCCTGGTCTATATAGCGGTCAACCTTGCTATAGACCTCGCGAAGCCTGGTCTGTAGCAGGGTTTGGGTGCTAGATGCTTTTGCACTCTTTTCTTGCATTTTTGTCCTCTTTTTGTGCAACTTTCATTTGACTATTTCTTCCGATGTTCCTATACATAAAACAACACAATTTAGCTCGAATGTCGCATAATAAATCACTAAACCAATAAAATATAACGCGAGTAATGTATTAAAAGTATAGCATTTTGGCTTAACATCAATCACATCAATAAAAATTGAATTCAAATCTATAGGGATTGAAGTAGACAAGATTCAGCTTAGATAAAAAGAAATAGAATTCGAAATTCTCTCATCTAATTTCTCTGTCTAATTTTCTTTTGTATTCGATTTCTTCATTTTGGATTTCTCCATTCCATTATGCTAGCTTTTGCATCTAAGAATGAAAAAATTACTAGGCTAAAAAAATTCAAAATCCTTTCTCCAACTTAAGAGAGCAAGTAAGTGAAGTTGGAACCGAGAACGTCGAAGGAGAGAATTAAGACATTAAATATTAATTATTTATAATCATGGTGATGTTTCGCCAAAATGCTATAATTTTAGTACATTACTCGGCTTACATGTTGTTAGTTTAGTGGTTAATTATGCGAAGTTTGAACTAAATTATGTTATTTTATGTGTAGGAGCATCAGAAGACAAAGACGAGTGATTAAAGTTGCACAAAAAGAGAATAAAATACGAGAAAAGAGCACAAAAGTAGGAAGTACTCAAGTGTGGCTACAGACCATGCATAGCTAGCTTGGCTGCAGTATTAGCCTGGCCTCGCGAGGTTTGTAGCCCGATGGTCAAAAGTTCGCGAATTAAAAGACTCTGACCCGAATTTGGACTCAAGGACTTCAACCCTAGCCTATAAATACGCCCTAAACATCTAGGGGAGACATTATTGGAGAGATATTATTGGAGAGGCAAGAAGGCTACGTCGACGTAGAACACTGAAAGCAATCATACTAACAAGAGTTTTCTCTTCTATTCTTCCTTAATCTGTATTTTAATGCTTTCAATTATTATCATGATTGTTAGTATGATTATCAGTAGTTAAACTCTTTTATCTAAGGTTTGATGGAAACTTTTAAAGGATGATTTTCTGTTTGCGTTTAATATGATTTTGCCATTGGATTTTTTTTTCTCATTCAACTACGTGATTATCTTAGTTGATTGAAGGGCTCTCAATTGACTGAACCTATTGAGTGTGTATTGCTTGAAAAAGGTACATATTTAGGTAGTTGTTGAGCAATATTACTCCTAACCTATGTTAGGAATCAATACGGAGGATTTAAAGGTGAGATTGAGAATAACAAAACCTTGGTGCGATCTTAGTGAACAGTGAACTAGTGCCAGCAATCGTAATTCGGAAGATTACGTATAGTAAATTGTGGTAGTTTTTCGGAAGAGAATTACGATACCCGAAGTACTCACGATCGGTAGATAATAGTTAGGCGAAATTATAGGAAACGTAGCAGGGAGAATTTCGACAATTGAAAAAATCATAACTCTAGACCTTTCCTTAATCGTGTCCCCAACCTTTAGTATCAGTAGTTATTAATTTACTATTTTAATTAGATAGTTAATTAGTTAGAAATGAAATCTCAATCTTTATAATTTTAGAATTTGTTCAAACTTGTTTTCTTAGTAATAGTAAACAGTTGTAGTTAAACCTTAGTTCTTTGTGGGATTCGACTTCGGATTCTTAGACCGAATGTTATATTTACAGCGACCGTTTAATCCTTTTTATAAGGCATAGTTAGGTGTGATCACTTGCACATAGTAAAAGCATGTAAACATTGCATCGAGAATACTAAAATCAAGAATAATCCTAAATAAGTTATTTTATTTACTGATACCTGTTCAAGAAGACGAAAAAGTGGAATCATCATGATGAATGGAATGCACAAGATGGACCAACTAAACTTTAGCTGATTCACTGAACATAAAATGAGTATACACATCCTAATACGCACATTAATTCCAAGTAGTTCCTCAATGTTAATTGATCTAACAAACGAGAGTGTAATTATAAAATAAAAATCTTCAAGGTTGGTCTTGAACTGTCATACACGTGCAATACTGGAAAAACATTAAAGGTCTAATTACTCAGTCCCATAATTAATTAAGTGATTAAATAAAAGAAAAGCAACAAGCTAGTGATCAAACGGAGTCAAAGCATAAGTTAGTAATTAAACCAACAAATACACAGCAGTAGATCACTTAACAGAAAATGGGCCAAAATATATGCATTGATAATTCGTTTATATCAAGTTGTTGATTATTAAAATAATAGATGCCGACAATTCAGACAAGACGGCTTTGAGGATTATTTTGGGGATTAATTAACCGACCTTTATCAGTGGGTAATCTAATACACAAGCTAAGGGCCGGGGGAGTATATAAAAACAATATAATTAGTACTGTGGAATTATTAAATCAGCAAGTGTGTATAGGACAGTTTGGATATGCATGCAAAGTTAGAAATTATTAATTAATACTAGTACTAGTAAGAGGGAGATATAGAAGACCGACTTTTATAGGAATTAGAAGAATGATAGCCATCATACAGAACGTTAAAAGTCGGCGCTTATGATTCATAAACCTGAGATCAAGCTCATTGACTCTGAATATATCTCTTTCTGGCAAATACGTACACTTCCGCAACATGTTATTTTTTTATATATATTAAAGTTTATATTTAATTTATATATACTAATAATATAAAAAATTATTGCATAAAATGAAATTTTAGCAGGATACTTATTATTTATTAAATTAAATTAACTACAATTATAGTTTAAGTTATTTGATTGAGTAATAAATATTTTTTATACAATTACTGCATAGAAAATTAAACAGTTTATGATTAAATGTGCTGCGACGATTAACTGATCTTCTTGAGTTCCTTAAAAGGTAAGTAGATCAATATCATTCATTAAACTGAATACTGTGCTAGTGCAAAAATAATTGAACAATTGCTCTAATAGTGCATATCGATTTTGTTTGGTTTTCGAGGACGTAGGTAAATGCCATTTACTGTGTGTTTGGTACGAAGAAAAATATTTTCACGAAAATGAGTGAGTTTATCACATATTTTATCTTATTTGATTGGTGGGTGAAAAACTGTTTTCGAAAAATATTTTTTAGTTATTTGTGAGTAAAAAATATTTTTTAGGAATATAATTGTGGGGGTGGGTTGGTAGGGATGGAGAATAAGGTGGGGAAGATCGAAAAAGAGTTTTAGAATATTTTCCCTTTTCTTGATAGAGAAAATATTTTCCTCCAATTTATAAAAAATAAGTTCATGAAAAAAATATTTTGAAAAATATTTTTCTTCCTACCAAACACACCCTAAGTCTTGTCGTTTTTGTAGGATCGGTAACGATAATTTACTATTTTGCTTTTGAGTCGTAGTTGACTTTCAAGGTGAAAATTACTAGTATTAGAAAAGAGTCTCACATAGTAATGTTGGTTTTATCAAATGAAACGAAAAACTTGAATTCAAAACTTATATTAAAAATTCATCTACCTTAATCAGATTTAATTTACAAAATATTTAATAAAAGATATTAGAAACATCTCATTAAGGAGAAAGAAGCTACTTTGAAATAGTGAGGGAGAAGAAAGAGATTGATTTGAGGCGTGATACTATGCAATCTTAAGGAGAAATATGAGCCTCCAGGATATTAATTAACTGATGCATTTTTGTTTCCAAATTTGGTTTACTCTTTGATAAATGTTCAAAGGTGACAAGACCACTTTTTCCAAATTAAGAGATAACTTTTGGAGTATGTCTTTTGAACTTAAATTTGAATAGAAATGTCTTCATCACCAAAGAAGTAAAGTGTGTAATATGCAAACTACCAAGTACCAACATCTCATGAAAGGGTAAAGCTTTTGGACATCAAAATATAATTGTATTGGGAAAATCAAGTTAATATATCGAATTAATTATGTGTTGATATGTCATGACACGTGGATCAGTAAAGGAATGACAGTTGGCGAAGAATAGTTGAAGAGGCACGAGCTTTAGCAGACGCGAGCAAAGATCCAAGAAAACCAGAAGGAATGGGTGCTCGAACCTCTTGATAATTTGAAGAAGCATCGGAAGAATGAACCTAAATAGCAAAAGAATATAGCTACGTATTATTGGTAGTTTATGAGCATTAATTACGAAAAATATTATAGAATCTGTATTGAAACAGTTACGATTGCCAATTATAACGTTACATTAAATGTCATTAATTACCCATGATGACTCCATTATGGAAGGAGAGAAACGTATTACTTAGAAATAGCTATAAAAGGTAAGGAATAAATATTTGTAAGGACACGAAATACTATTGGAATATACTAATTTACTTTACTTTCTATTCAGCTATTATTTACATCAATTAGTCCTATTTCTATTTAATTTTCAGTAACCCGAGTTCTTTTAAAAATAAACTTTGACCGAAATCCTTATTTTTAGTTAAACAAATTGGTTCCGTTACCGGGAATCTGATAATCATCCGCTTTCCAAATCGATTCTTTTATAAAAAATAATCATGTCGAATGTCAACGACAATAACCAACATAGTTTACCACTCCAAGAAGATCCACAACATCAACTTAACAAACAAGATGACAGAACCCCACCTCCTTCGCCACAACATTCTCAGCGGCAATTACGAGAGGGGACTTCAAACAGATCTGAATCAAATGAAAATGACAGAGTTGCAAACGAACAAGCTATCGATGAAGCTCTTAAAAACTTAATTGCTCAACAGGTCAACAATGCTCTCCAGGCTTTTACCAGCCAGTTGTCGGTTGTACCGCCAACACCAACTCCAAATAACAACATTTTGGAAAACCTTCGTTCTGGACTCGTTAATTTAGGAAGTGGTGGAACTCCCAGCAAGTCTCGTGATGGAGAACCAGGTAACACGGTTAATTCTGATTTACAAAATTTAGTATTAACTTTGCAGAAACAGCTCAAGGAGCAAAGCGACCGCATAGAGCAAATACCTGGAGTACCGCCTGTAATCAAGGGAATAGATATGGACAAATATTCGCAACAACCTTGGAAGCCAAGTTCTGCTCCTCTACCAATTCCGAAGAAATTCAAGATGCCCAATATTCCGAAATACGATGGAACAACTGATCCACGAGACCACGTAACTGCATTCACAACCAGTGTAAAAGGCAACGACTTGACCAAACAAGAAATTGAATCAATATTGGGCAAAAAATTCGGAGAAACACTTACTAAAGGAGCATTAACATGGTACTCTCTTTTACCCAAAAATTCTATAGATTCTTTTGTTGAGCTTGCAGTTTCATTTATCAAAGCACACTCGGGAGCTCAAAAAGTTAAAAAAAGAATGGAGGATATTTTCAAAATAAAGCAAGGAGATTCGGAGCTGCTCAGAGAATTCGTAGACAGATTCCAGCGTGAAAGGATGATGTTGCCACGCGTACCTGATAATTGGGTGGCTATGGCGTTTGCCAGTAATCTAAATGAGAAAAGTTCAGAAGCCATTAGATGACTTAAGGAAACTCTACGTGAATTTCTAGCAATGAGTTGGAATGATATTTACAATAGATACAGCAGGAAGCTGCAGATAGAAGAAGATACCATCACTTAGTCTCAAAAAGAGGAGAGGGTAAGTTCAAGATGTGCTGAAACTGGAAAAAGGTCCGGTAAAAATAGGTACGAGCCCTACATGGGACCAGCAGAAAGAGACTCGCGTTCAAAGTAGGATAACTCAAGGTACGATCATAGATCGAGAGATAGAGAATCAGGCTCATCATCAAGGTTTAGAAAAGAGCGAAACACACGAGAAACGTGAGATGATGATAGAAGCTCGAAGGCGAAGTTTGGCGGTTATAATTTCAATGTTAGCACATCAGAGTTAGTAGCAGTATTAAGAAGCATGGGAGATAAGGTACGATGGCCAAAGGAAATGAAATCAAACCCGAATAGGAGAAATCCTGATTTTTGGTCTGAGTTTCATAACGATCATGGTCACAAAACGGCGGATTGTAGATTGCTGCAAGGTGAAGTTGACCATTTGTTAAAGCAAGGATATCTAACCGAATTGTTTAATGAAAAAGGTAAGCAAGCGTATATAAAGTACAGGCAGGAGCCCCCTAAACCCCCTTCACCAAAAAGGACAGTTAATGTCATAAGCAGAGGAGAAGAAATTAATGGCATAACATATACGGCAGCCAAGAATGTTTCAAAAATTACAGGCACACACGGGAAGCGAGTTCAATATGTTTTGGAAGAAGAAAGTATTACATTTGATGATGCAGATGCAGATGGCGTGCTAACCCCACACAACGGCGCGCTGGTAATATATTTACTTGTACATGACACTAATGTGAAATGAGTTTTGATTGATATAGGTAGCTCCGTGAATATCATTTTGCTAAGAGTGGTAAACAAAATGCAAGCTGAAGATAAGCTGATACCCAAGGCGCACACCTTATCTGGTTTTGACAACTCGAGCGTCGTAACAAAAGGGGAGATAGTACTCACCATATTCGTAGAAGGAGTTGTTAAAGACACGAAATTTCAGGTGGTAGAGATTGACATGGCTTATAATATGATTCTCGGTAGACCATGGATTCACGGAATGGATGTTGTGCCATCTACCCTGCATCAAGTTATTAAATTCCCTTCACAACGGGGAATACAACAAATCTGTAGTGATCAGCAAGCAGCTAGGAGCATCAATTCCGTAGCAGATTCAAGCACAAAAACAATGAAAAATAGCAATCACAGAATCCAGTTGAGGATGCTGCAACACAAGCCCCAACTGAACACGAGCGAACAGATGTAGACTCGAGGCCCGATTCCATCCAAGAGCTAGAGGAAAATGAAAACATCAAAATGGCGATTGAGGAATTGGAAGCTATAGTACTATTTGCACCCTGGCCTGAAAGGAAAGTCTACATTGGGGCCAACCTAAGCCACGAAATAAAAGGTAAGTTGACTGAATTTTTGAAAACTAACGTGGATTGTTTTGCCTGGTCCCATTCTGATATGACAGGAATACCTCCGGAAGTAATAACTCACAAGTTAAATTAAGATCCTTCATATCCACCTATCAAACAAAATAAAAGGAAACAAGGATTTTTCAAAAATCAGGTGATTCAAGGTGAGGTACTAAAACTTTTAAAAAGTGGGTCCATCCGCGAGGTAAAATATCCAAATTGGTTAGCTAATACTATAGTAGTACCTAAAAAGAACGGTAAGTGACGAGTTTGTGTAGATTATACTGATTTAAACAAAGCTTGTCCTAAAGATTCTTTTCCATTACTGCATATAGATCAACTAATTGATGCTACTGTAGGACATGAATTGTTAAGTTTTTTAGATGCATATTAAGGTTATAATCAAATAAAAATGGATCCCATAGAAGAGGAGAAAACTTCATTTATAACAGACAGGGGGACTTATTGTTACAAAGTAATGCCATTTGGTCTCAAGAACGTTGGAGCCACATATAAAGGTTGGTGACCAAAATGTTTCAAGAACATTTAGGAAAAACCATGGAAGTCTATATAAATGATATGCTGGTCAAGTCACAACAAGCAGGGGATCATATCCAACACTTGTCTGATACATTTTAGATTCTCCGTAAATTTAACATGAAGATAAACCCTGAGAAATGTGCATTTGGAGTTTCGTCAGGTAAGTTTTTGGGATTTCTTGTTTCTAACCGTGGCATTGAAGTAAATCCCGCGCAGATTAAAGCTATTGAGGAAATTCCTGATACACTGACAAGTAAAAAAGAAGTACAGAGACTGACGGGAAGAATAGAAGCTTTGGGAAGATTTATTTCCAAATCATCAGAAAAATGATTCAGGTTCTTTTCAGCTCTAAAAAAGCAGGAATAGTTCGAATGGTCTGAGGAATGTCAACAAGCGCTTAAAAATTTGAAAGTATACTTGTCAAATCCACATTTGCTTGCAAAACCAAAAGATGGGGAGAAACTACTCATCTACCTTGCTGTTTCAGAATTAGTGGTGAGTGTTGTGTTAGTTCGTGAAGACCAAGGTAAATAGTCTCCAATTTATTATGTTAGAAAGTCATTATTAGATGATAAAACTCAGTATCCTCATCTAGAAAAACTTGCACTTGCATTAATTATGACATCTAGGAAATTAAGACCTTATTTTTAATGTCATCCCATCTCGGTAGTAACTGCCTACCCCCTACGTAATATATTACATAAACAAGAGTTATCAGATAGATTACCCAAGTGGGCCATAGAGCTAAGTGAATATGACATTACGTATCAACCTAGAACTGCAATAAAGTCGCAAGTGTTAACATATTTTGTGGCAGATTTTAGCCAAGGGATACAACTAGAAGCAGAAAAAGAACTACAGGTATACAACGGGTCTAATCCAGGAACTTGGACTTTATTTACTAATGGTTCATCGAATGTGAAAAGGGCAGGTGTATGTATTGTTTTGGTACCACCTATGGGAGAAACTATACGACAAGCCATAAAATGTCACCCTATTACTAATAATAAGGCAGAGTATGAAGCTATGATTGCGGGTTTAGAACTGGCACGAGAGTTTGGCATAGAACAGGTCGTAATCAAAAGCAATTCACAGCTCATACTTAACCAAATGCTGGGGACTTATACAGCTAGAGAGGCAGGAATGCAGCAATACCTGGAAAAGGCACATGATTTGGTTAGGCAATTCCAAACCTGGAAAGTCATGCAGATACCAAGAGAGGAAAATTTCGAGGCAAACGCCCTAGCTAATCTTGCATCTGCTACAGAAGTAACAAATGACGAAAATGCTTCTGTAATTCATTTATTTTATTCAGTACTTGATCAAGATAAAAACGAGCTAAATTTCAATAATTTAACTTGGGATTGGAGGAACGAGATTGTCACTTTTTTGCAATATGGAATTTTACCCGTAGATAAGAAAAAGGCTCAAGCACTCCGCAAAAAAGCTGCTCGATACTGTTTAAAGCAAGACAATCTTTATCATAAAATGATCGGTGGTCCTCTAGCAAGATGCCTTGGACCTTCTCAAACATAGTATGTGATGAGAGAAATACACGAAGGACATTGTGGAAATCACGTGGGAGGAAGATCTTTAGTAAAAACCATGATTAGAGTCGGCTATTATTGGCCAAAAATGGAAGAAGACGCGGAAAGTTTTGTAGCTAAATGTGACAAGTGCCAAAGATACGGTAACAACATGCATCGACCTGCTGAATTATTGTCACACCTCCTTTCTACACACCCGAGGGTATATAAGGGATTTTTTTCAATTAAAGTGATATTAATCGAAATGGGATTATTTATTTAATTTATCTAAGTCGCCACTTGGAATAGTTTGTTTTGGTGTCCCAAGTCACCAGTTTATTTTAAATAATCCCAATTTGAGGAAATTTCGACTTTATTATAAAAGTTTGTGAACCAGAAATTCTAGATAAGAAATTCTATTAACCCGGGAGAAGGTGTTAGGCATTCCCGGGTTTCGTGATTCTAGCACGGTAGCTTAGCGATTTATACTTGGCTCAAATTGTTTAATTACTCATTTTAAGGCATACGTGCATTTAAATTTTAACCGCTTTTAATCACTTGATTTTTTCGTAATTAAAGAATTGAGTTACGCGTGCGTATACTCTTTTCTTTTGGTGCGTCAAAAATCGTGTCACGCGAACGTGTCCACAATTAATAATGCTTCGTTTATTTTATTAAGAAAAGTTTGGTTGAAGTTGTGTGAACGCATCCCTCGAGTTACTTTTTAGAATTAAAATCGCAATTATGTTACGCGAACGTATACATAACCACAATAGTAGTCTAAGTCGAGCCTATAAAAAACTACGAGTGTTTAAGATAGTTTAATACTAGGTTAATAACAATATGAGAGCCATAGGTGATTTAATTAGAATGGCACACCTCGATCCATTTTTAGGAATTATATCTAACTATTATAATCTAAGGATGTTCTTATATGACTATTAGTTGAAAGAAAAACAAGTTGGTGTACATGCTGGGCCTTTAATTATTTGGAGGAGCTAGACCAGCAACGAACCCGAATTAATATCTGATTATGGGGAGCGAAATGTTGGGACTACTTGGGCTCGAAATTGAGCCCAAAAAGGCATGGATCTTGAAGACCTCGTCAGGCTTAATATGGTCAGGGTTGTTTCGTTTTGGCTGATGCCCAGCCCAACAATCCCATACAAATTGCAATTAATTAAATGTGAGACCTGATTAAAAGAAACAAACCGAGGTTTAACTCTGTTGGGCTTGAAATTGAGCCCAAAAATAGAAGAAGACCAGATCTGGTCACTCTGGACTCACAGTAGGCGGGCCAGCTTATGGGGGCCAAAATTAAGCCCAACATATTAATAGGAAGGCCTCTAACATAACAAGGCCATGGCTGAAACCCACACCTCTTAATTCACAAATAATAACAAGAAAACTATATAAAATCCTGGAAAACTAAACATGCATGAACAATCAGATTATTGACTTGTAATTCATTTGACATGCCCTTAATACTGAACCATAGGCTTAAAACATGCCTTAACCTACTCAGCGGCTATATTGATATCAAATACATAATCTACTTAGCAATGTCAAAATTCAAAACTATTTAGTTGAAGGGACAGTGCATCTTTCAAACATGGGTAAGATACCAACTAATATCCTCAAATGAAAAATCTAATTAGAGTTGTCATAAATAATACATAGGAAGATGAACTAACTTAAGCACTCATATGTGAGATTCCCAACTAAGAAAAGAAATTGTTGACCATCATGCAAATCAGAAATACTTAAACAAAAATAACAAACAAAGAATATCCTAAAATACTAAGCTACTTGAAAGAGAATCAGACGTAAATGAAAACTGGAGCTTAAACATTTGAGCATCAAACTTGCATTCAGCATTTACACATCATCTTTAAGGTTACAAGTATCATTATTCACTTCCATTCCAAGGATTCGAAGGTGTACCTGGATATTGAAACAAAGCAAAAAGGGATGAGAAGTTCAGCAAGCAAAGAAGTAGGAGTAAATCAGCAGCTCCCAAACAGCAATAATCAGCTTCTTAGACCAATTTTAAACCCAGAAAAACAGAAGTCCTTAGAAAGCTTTGAGGTTCTTACTAACAAAGAAAAACCAAAAAACAATTCCAAACCATTTTTTCCAAATAATGCAGAAACTTTGAGTATTTTTTAGGGTCTGAATTTTTGATGTTTTTCAGAACTTTTTTAGGCAGAAGATGATGCTCTGTGTGTGTCTGTGTGTGAGAGAATATTTTTCTTTTATAGAGTGTACAAAAAGGCATCAAAAAAGCATATTCTAACCTAAAATTCTAAACTTTGAGTATTTCTTAGGCTTTGAATTTCTGATGTTTTTCAAAACTTTTTTAGGCAGAAGATGATGTTGAATATGTGTGTGCGTGTGAGGGAATATTTTTCTTTTATAGAGTGTACAAAAAGGCATCAAAAAAACATATTCTAACCTAAAATTCTGAACTTTCATGATAGTACAACATCTTTTACAGCTGTATGTCATTTTCCTTATCCAATACTAGCATTTTTATGCTAAGGGTGGGGACAGCTGTGCAAAGTCTAGAACATTATGATATTAGCCTATGTAAAACTCCATTTTTACCCTTTTAGTTACTGACTATTTCAGCTTTGTCCTATGTTTCTTGTATTTTAATAAGCCCCACAAGTTCTGATGATTTACAAACTAGGAAAAACCAAAACAAAAGTCTATCAACAAATCAGAAAAATGCAAATTGAAAAATGTCAACAAAAACAAAAATTGAAGAGATGATGCAATTTGAACTAAAATTAACCTAATTGGTAGACAGGAGTATTTATCTAATCAAACAAGACTAAACTTAAACGGCTAAACTGAATTTTAAAACCACTATTTTACACAAAACAAATCAAGGTGGTGAAGCCAAGAAAAATCTAAAGATTATCAGCTAAACTAATGTTTGTAAGGCTAAATCAATTAAGTCCAGAATTAAACTCAATCAACAATTTCAACCCCTGAACTTGCATGATTTACTGAAAACAAAAATTGACTAATTATAGCATATTAAGAACTGATTAACAAGGGAATAAGAAGTCCGAAACCCTAAACTAACCAATTAGTTGACAATTAACTACAAATTAACCTAATCGACAGAGGAAAACAAGCAACAGAACAGATTATCATGTGAAGAAAATTAAACAAAATGGAAACCCTAATTACTGGTGATTTGAAACAGATATCAAGAATAAGGAAAAGAATAAAAAAGAAGAAGAAATGACCTGAGACTTTGAAGTAGGCAATTTGAACTCGGCCAGATTTGAAAAGGGGGAAATATGAACTTGTTTGTCCATTAATCGACTGTTCTTTGTTGAGAACAATCGGCTAATGGGCGCTTTGGGTTCATATAACCCCACCCTAAACAAACTCGAGCAGGGACAAATTAGGGTATCCGAAATCTTGGATTTAAAATTCGACGAGACTAGGTTTGATTCGAGAGAAACCATGGGGATATTTGGGAAGATGAGGGAATAGGGATTGCATGGTGTGAGTTTAGGGTGATTTAGGGTTTTGGGGATTCCGATTTTAGATTTAAGATTCGAAGGTTTTGATGAGGATTTGGGGGAAATGATTAGGGAATTTGGAAAGAGGAAGGGACGGGGGTTACGAGTTGTTAAATTGGTGGTGTTTGGGGTGCCAGAACCGCCGTGAGGCAATTTTCGGTGGCGGTTGACGGCGAGAAATTCAAGGGCGGCTAGGGTTTGGTGTTAGAGATAGAGCAGGTTGTGAAATGAGGAGTGTTTCTGGGGTTAGGGGTGGTTTCGGACAGTGATTTAGTTAGTAGGAAGTGAGTTCGGAGCCGTTGGATCATAAAGATCCAACGGTCGTGATTGAGAGGGAATGAAATGGGGTCGTTTTGAATGACAGGGGGACGAACCGGGTAAGAGGTTTCGGGCCATATTTTGGACAGGGTTTTGGCTTTAAAATGGCTCAATTGCTGAATTTAAAACCCCATTTTCAATTAACTCCTTATTTCCTTTTTCTTGTTTTTTTAATTAAAATCCTAAATTAATCTAAATTGTAAAATTAAACTAATTACCTAATTACAATAATTATAAAAATTACTTAATCCTACATTAAAAGAGAAAGATCACTAATCTAAACATTAAAAAGTAAAAAATGTAAAATGAGCTATTCTTTGTGATTTTTATTTTTAATACAACAATTAATTAACTAATTAATCCTAAAAAGGTATAAAACCAAAATCTAAATGCAATGCATGGTATTTTGGTATTTTTCATGATTTTAATAAGAATTAAACGTGCACAAAAATGCAAACAATTAATAAAATCCTATGAAAATCCCACAAAAAATGGCAAATAATTGAAAACATCTATTTTCTTGGATTTTATAGGAGTAATTCATATAGGGAAAAAATCACATGCTCACAATTATTACATTCGGTTAATGCACCGTGGACTTTTATGAAATGGGGGATGGATATCGTGGGTCCACTACCCCAAGCCAAAGGCAAGGTAATATTTCTGTTAGTACTTACTGATTACTTTATAAGTGGGTAGAAGCATTTAAACAGGTACGAGAAAAAGAGGTCAGTGATTTCATTTGGCGAAACATCATATGCCGATTCGGTGTACCCAAGGAAATCGTATGTGATAACGGCCCACAATTTATAGGAACGCAAATCATAAATTTTTTTCAGAGTTGGCAAATTAAAAGGATTACTTCAACGCCTTACCATCTGGTGGATAATGGACAAGCTGAATAAACGAATAAAGTCATTATCAACAATTTGAAGAAAAGGTTGGAGGAATCTAAAGGCAATTGGCCAGAGGTGTTACCTGGAGTCTTGTGAGCTTATCGAACAACTGCAAAATATGTACAGGGGAAACACCGTTCTCACTTGTATACTGAGCTGAAGCCTTAATTCCAGTCGAGATAGGGGAACCAAGCGCGAGATATACACAAGAAACTGAGGAGTCAAATGAAGAAGAAATGCGAGTAAACCTGGATTTACTTGAAGAAATGAGGGGAGCTACATTAATAAGGATGACAGCACAAAAACAAGTTATGGAACGATACTATAACTGGAAAGCTCGTCTCAGATACTTCAAGATTGGGGACTTCATACTCAAGAAAGTTTTCCAATCAACGAGGGCAGCTAATGCAGGAAAGTTAAGTCCAACTTGGGAAGGACCTCATAAGATTCACAGTATCACAGGAAAAGGAGCATACGAACTAGAAACAATGGATGGCAAGATTCTACCTTCAAATTGGAATGTTGTTCATCTGAAGAGATACTATTTCTAAGGAAAGAAAATACCCACGGGCAGGTACCCTCATTTTAAACTTTTATTTTTGAATTGTTAAAATTTTCTAACGATTTTAGATGCTAGGCAAAAAAGCTAGCCCGCACTAAATGGTGAATTACGACCTGAAAAGACACATGGAAAGAACATAATTCCCGGTCTAGGGTTACAACTATTCTGATAGATATTTAAATGGGTCAAGTAGTCTTCATCTAAAATCGTACCTTCGAGTCCTGTATGTTTTTTCTTTTCAGGAAAAGGACTGCATGGAAGGAATAATCAAGTGCTCGAGATTTCATACTTCAAAGCTCAAATACTTGGGGACTATATAATATACATATGATATATGTATAAAGAAGGCAAAGAAGAATGAAAACAATTAAAGTGCAAGTCAAGCCCAAAAGTCTACTCATCAAATGTATTAAGTTTAGAGCAAAGTCACGAGCCAATAACACAAGCCAGTTAAAAAACCTTTATATAGATTCCAAAATCTTATAGTGTCTAGGTTAAAGGTAGTATTTATCCATGGGTTATAAAAAAACCCTTGGATTTTATTTTCTTTTTTGAAAATTTGTTGTAAAGAAAACAGTTACAAAAAAGTTATAGAAGATATTAAATACATGTAAGATGTTATTAAACTTGACAAAGTTCAAATGAAAACTTTATCAAAGTTATTTCAAGAAACATGTGTGTTCCTATTTCTTTTTTCGTATATTTACACCGTTATAAAGTTGAGATGTCTTCTTCATTAAGTGTCGTTTATAAAAGGGCCCTCTTTTATAATTTCATGTCTGATTCAAAGATACATGAAGTTAATAAAGCATTTTATAAAAAAAATGCAAAAAGGGTAAAACAAAAACCCATGAATTAAAAAGCAAGACCTTGAATTTATATAATGAAACAAGGCAAAATGAGTAAAATAGAAACTCAAGAAATTAAGTTGAAACGAAAACTTTATAATATTAAGTTTAGACTAAATATGAACTTAGTCATAAACTGATTGTCCCCGAAAAAGTCTGGAGACTTGTCATTTCCAAAAACTAAACCCCCAAATGGGACCAGGGGTAAAACCACATTCCACCAAGAAAAAGAAAATAAAGAAAAGTAGTCAAACTTCATAAACATTCGCTGCGGGCAAAAGAAGAGTCTAAAACAGTATCATCAGTAGGCTTGATTTGATTTGAAGGAGCCGGGACATCTACCGCGTCTACATTAGCTTCAATATACTCAGGAGTATCAGCCATAGGAGAAGAAAAACTTTGATCTTGTTGAGTTTTCTCAATGGTTTCCTTTATCTTAGCCAACTCAGCATCTAAATTAAACCCTTCTTGGCTAGCCTCCACTTGGGGTATCATGGCATGTATTTAAGATAACGCAACTTACTTCAATAGCAGTTTTGTCCTCGAGAGCTTCATAATACTTCTCCCATTGGTCAACCTCATTTTTGAGTTCATCCTTCTCGGCCAAAGAAGCATCATAAGAGGATTGCAAAGGAGCAAGTGAACTTTCCAAAAATCTAACCTTATCAGAAGATACACGAAGATCTTCTTGGGTCTGGGTCAGTGTCTGAATAAGTTCACCCGCATAAACTTCTTTTTCGTTCAGCAAAGCCCTCAATCCTCTAATCTCTTCATTGGCCTTGGAGAGTTGCTCGGAAAAAGATGTCTCAAGGAGATTTTTATCCTTGTCAGCCTGATTGGAAGAAGCCTTCTCGACTGCTAGCTCCGATGCCATGACTCTTAGCTGCTGCTCTAAGGTACACTTGCTTTCTTCTAGAACTTCTATATCAAGTTGTAGACTTTCGTATTGTTCTTTCCAATTGTCTGCCTTAATTTGATAATCAAGCATTAACTGCTCCATATGAGAAACCCTCTTCATCATCTCTGTGCCAGTAAGATTGATCTAAAAAAGAAGAAAGGGGTAAGAACCTTAATATAAAGAGAAGAAAATGGAATAAAGTGTAAACAAGAGCAAATACATTCAATGACGATTGCACTATATCATTCATCCAAGTCAAAGAGCTGTGACTCTCAAGATTAGATTTTTCGACTGGACCGATCAAAGGTTTCAACCATATGTCAGCCCGACCTGACTTTTTCAAAAGATTACCATCGGCAGGGACCTCAATGGTAATCTGCTTCATCGCTCCACTTCCACTCGAAGAACTAACCTCAGTACGAGGGACGGTAGTAGTGGAAACTGTAGAGGAAGTCATAACAACTTGGGGTGGAGTAGTAATAGTAACAGTAACAACTAGCAAAGAACGCACCACAAGAACATGCATGGTAAAGGAGGCAAGAGGTACTTCATCTGAAACTAAATCCAAATTCTCACTATCAAACCCACGAGAAAAAGCTGATCATCAGAGTCACGAGCTGCCGTAGGAGTATCATCATCAGAGCTCACCAAAGTGGCTTCAACATGCTCGGTTATAGGAACAGAATGGGGAGGAGTTGCTTCATCATCTGAAAAGATGTGTCTTCTAGCCCGCGACCTTTTAACCAAGGAACTTCCATCTTGTTCCTCCTCCTCCTCAGAATCCTGGGTTGCATCAGCCTTCCTTTTCGATGAAGAACTCAAGATTATCTCTTGAGCTCTTTCCAAAGAAACTCTGGAAGCCGCAACTGCTTCAGCACTTACACCACGTATGGGAAACCCTGATAAAAAGAAGGGTTAAATAAATTCTAAGGGAAAAATGAATGAAAAAATGAGAAGGAGAGGGTTAAAGCATTTACCATGAGTTTTAACCTTCCAACCAAACAGGTGTGAAAGAATTTTCCAAGATCTACCTTTCATCGGAGCAATGGTCAGTAACTTCTCTACCCAACCACGGAAATTGAGAATCTCGTCAACAATTCCCATGGTTGCTGAAAAAAGAGAAAGTTAAACAACTACGGGAAAATAAACCCTTTCAAAATAAAAAAAGTGAAGATTGCAAAAGTAAAACCTAAGTGCAAAATTTCACTTTTCAGGGAATAAAACATTTTCTTCACCTACTAAACCAATAGTAGGGAAAGCAACAAATCTGGCATACCAGCCATGGTCCTTATCGTCTTCAGGACTAACTAGCACTCTCTTACTTCTCGCCACTAAAGTGAAGATCCCATGTCGGAAAATCTTAGGGGAGTAAAGATGGATCAAATGGAAAAAAGTAAAAGGCAAACTAGCCAACTTTGTTAAGTGCCTTAAGCAAGCAACAACCCTCCACACAATGGGGCCAATCTGTCCTAGACAAACGTTGAAAAAACGACAAAACTCAATAATAACAGGATCAATGGTAGGTTTAAAATTCAGCGTAAAAGGATATGTATACACAAAAGAAAACTCGGTCAAGTAAGATGTAATTCTTTGGTTTGCACTAGGAATTATAATAGGGAAATCAGATCTCCAATGGCAATCCCTACGAATGACAGAGATCAAACCTTCGGTGATTTGAGAAGGGTAAACATCAGCACGATCTAAAGAAGACATAGAAGAAACTTGGTTTCTGATCGATTCTCTATTAGTGTAAAAAGATAGTTCACTAGGGATAATTTCATCTACTAAAGGCTGACGAACGAGTTCATTAGAGTCTTTACTTCTAGATGAAGGTCTATAGAAAAAAGAACCCCATAGATTCGATTGGGGAAAATCAAGTTAATAAATCAAATTAATTATGTGCTGACATGTCATGACACGTGGATCGGTAAAGGAATGGCAGTTGTCGAAGAATAGTTGAAGAGACACGAGCTTTAATAGGCACGAGCAAAGATCCAAGAAAACCAGAAGGAATGGGTGCTCGAACCTCTTGATAATTTGAAGAAGCATCGGAAGAATGAACCTAAATAGCAAAAGAGTATAGATACGTATTATTGGTAGTTAATGAGCATTAATTACGGAAAACGTTATAGAATCTATATTGAAACAGTTACGATTGCCAATTATAACGTTACATTAAATGTCATTAATTATCCATGATGACTCCATTATGGAAGGAGAGAAACATATTACTTAGAAATAGTTATAAAAGGTGAGGAATAAACATTTGTAAGGACACGAAATACTATTGGAATATACTGATTTACTTTGCTTTCTATTCAGCTATTATTTACATCAATTATTCCTATTTCTATTTGATTATCAGTAACCCGAGTTCTTCTAAAAACAAGCTTTGGCCGAAATTCTTATTTTTGGTTAAACAATAAGCAACATGTATTTCACGACAAATAATAAAATATGTATTATTACAGTAACAATTTGTATATATGTAAATGATGACAACAAGAACTAAGGAGCATTGCCAAAATGCACCTAATTTGTGATGTATATACAATCATAAGAAATTAAATTACACCTGTGTTGTACTTTTGAGTCTATATAGGGTTGTAAAAATGACTTATATATGTAATGGAAAAGAGAAAACTGAGAGAAAGTAGAAATTAAAGATAGTTACTCGATTGAACCTTACATATACTCTTTTATTAGAAGAATTTATTTAATTTAATTTATTTTATTTTTATTATATAATAATAATAATAATAATAATAATAATAATAATAATAATAATAATAATAATAATAATAATAAGTTTAATCAATTATTCTCATGAGCTACGTGTAAAATATGCTTTAGACCGCCATAAGCAACAAAAACAGAAAATATAGTAGAAGATTATAGAACCATAATATTTTACTGAAAATCCCAAGGTAATGCTACTTTTTTCTGCATATATAGGTCGAAGCTTCATTGGAATTGAAGAGGAAGACATGAATATCAGGAGGGAATCAAGGCTTGTTCCCCATTTCATGATAGCAAAATCAGTTGCCTTTGCATCCACTTCACGCAATGCTTACATTTCTTCACCTATTTTCAAATTTCTTCCTTAGTTAAACCCCTATTTTTATCCTTTCTACTGTCTATCCATGCGATACACATCGAAAAACCATCCACGTGTAGTTGAAATTATATTACTAATTATTCTATATTTATTTATAAAAAAATTGCCCGGGTCTTTTGATTCAAAATCATGCTAATTAATCTCTTGTTTATCGAGTGAGAGCCAAGGGTATTGAGCAATTCGAGGACACCAGAATATTCAAGATACGAACTTATACACTTGCACCTTTCAATATAATTCCTCTTTTTGTAATTTGCGTCATAATCTTTCAGGATTCTAACTCAACTAGGAGTGCCACATAATCCTCTTTATTGATCTTCCGCCTCGTTGTTTGTGCGTTCCTCATTTTTCAGTTTTAACTTTATTAACCAAGAAATGGGTATACAAACGTACGTGTGATACGCTGAAATGAACATGTGTCAATTGTTCCATATCTGCTTCTCTTCGTAAATATGATTAAATTGAAATGATGATAAATCACCGTGGCTAAGTTCAGCGGCAGATCTGGAGTACGGCGTACTAGTTTTATGGAATAGGGTAGCTTTTGTCAAATTTTATTTATATATTAAGAAGTTTATCAAATATATATTTGTAAATATTTAATTATGAATTTAATTATTAATATAAATTTACTTGAAATTGACATAAAAATTTATAAATTTTAAATTTCGAATTCGCAATGATGAAATGAATGGGAAACTTTAATATCCAATTGAGTATTTGTCACCAATTATTCAGTTTAGTTATTTATAGATTGGCACTGCTATAGGACTCCAGTTTTATAGTATATCTTTGGGTATCAGTCACCAAATAAAATCAGATTACTAGCTGGGTCAACTCCTCCAAATTTGGTAAGAGAGAAAAAAGAGATGAGCAAAAACAAAAAGAAAAGAAAATCAATAAACAGCAACTACCACTAATCAAATGCATGAACCAAGTCCGAAGACTCCACACCGCCCAACCTTATATAAAGCCTCCCTCTTCCTACTCACTCATTCATCCTCAGTCCTCACTTCACTCCTAATTCGAAGTGAGAACTTTGCTGAGTTTCTCTCCACAAACAAATTAATTAAAGCCGCCATTAAAACCCTTTATCAAAAAGCTCTAAACATTAACAATGCCTTGTTTAACCATGGAAGCTGTAACTTTGCTCTCCAAATGCACCATCTTCCCTTCCCAAAAATCTTCTCTCTCTGACCTCAAACTCTCTGTTTCAGACCTTCCTATGCTATCTACTCACTACATTCAGAAAGGTGGTCTCTTCACTCGTCCTCCTTTCTCCATCACCGACCTCCTTTCCCTCCTCAAACGCAGCCTTTCTCAAACTCTCACCCAATTTCCTCCCTTGGCCGGTCGCCTTGTCACTGACTCTGACGGCTACGTTTACATTTCCTGCAATGGTGCTGGCGCTGGTTTCATTCACGCCGCCGCTAATCACATTTTCGTCCGTGACGTCATTGGTTCAATTGACGTTCCTGACCTTGTCAAGGAGTTCTTCACTTTTGACAGAACTGTGAGCTATCAAGGCCATTTCAACCCTCTTCTTGCTGTCCAAGTAACGGAGTTAGCCGATGGTATCTTCATTGGTTGCTCCGTCAACCACGCCGTTATCGATGGAACGTCGTTATGGAACTTCTTCAATACTTTCGCTGAATTGACTAGGGGCGTGAAGAGGATTACGAGGCAACCGGACTTTAGCCGTGACTCTGTTTTGATATCTCCGGCGGTGCTTAAACTTCCGGATGGTGGGCCCAAGGTTACCTTCTCTTTGGACGCACCCTTGAGGGAAAGGATATTTAGTTTCAGCAGGGAATCAATTCTAAGGCTGAAAGATAAGACCAACAACAATCACAAATGGAATGTGGACGGAGAAATTGACATCGCTGAATTGATGGGGAAACAGAGTAACGATCCCATCAAAAAATCTGACGGCAAAGTAACGACGTTAACTTGGTTGAGGAATGCGGTTAGGAAAACAGAAACAGAAGGTATAACTGAAAATCAAACGGCTGAGATCTCATCATTTCAATCACTTTGCGCATTGCTTTGGCGTGCGGTGACACGTGCGAGGAAATTTCATGCTTCCAAAATGACGACATTTCGGATGGCAGTTAATTGCCGGCATAGACTCCAGCCAAAGCTCCATCCTCTATATTTCGGCAACGCAATTCAGAGCATTCCGACTTATGCGTCGGCCGGTGAAGTTTTATCTCACGATTTGCGGTGGTGCGCGGAGCAATTGAACAAGAACGTGAAGGTGCACGATAACGATATGGTGAGGAAGTACGTAGAGGATTGGGAGAGTGACCCACGGTGTTTCCCGCTGGGGAATTTCGACGGAGCTATGCTCACTATGGGGAGCTCCCCAAGATTTCCAATGTACGATAATGATTTCGGGTGGGGTAGACCCATCGCTGTTCTGAGCGGGCGGGCCAATAAATTTGACGGCAAAATATCAGCGTTTCCGGGAAGAGAAGGCGGCGGCAGCGTTGATTTGGAGGTTGTGTTGGCACCGGAAACAATGGATGGATTAGAATCCGACCCGGAATTCATGCAATTTGTTACTGGGTATTAAATGCTGGATTACGTTAATTGGATGGGAAGATGGGCGGACTTTGTTTGTATTTGGGAAGGATGATGAGGATGGGACATAGTAGCTAATGCTGTTGTGATTAATTACTCTATTTGGTTTTATTATTGTAAAATTAATCTAATTAATTTGTATTAGCAAGTTTTCAACGTGACGGTTGCATTTTGTTTTTCTTGAATTTTGTTTGAAACGATGAAATAGGCCACTAGTAAGTGATACAGAAAAGGATGATAATAAATGTTGACGTAGTTAAAGCCATGCTTCAACCTGTATTAAAATACTGCCATGACATAAAAAGAAATGAATGTCATTATTTTGCACATTGTAAAAGACGGGGTTATTAGAGTTTGTTATTTTCGTAATTTTTAATTTACACACTCTTCAATTAGTATATTTATTACCAGTTTGACAAAATTATTCACATTAATTAATAGGAACAGCTGTTACCATTTTAAAGATAATAATAATAATAATAATAGTGAATTTTGTAATTAAATCATTATGGCTCGTTCGTCTTTCAGCATAAGGGAAAAACAGTAAACTTTTTTTATTTTTTTGGTTCTCCCATCCACCTGCACTACATCATTTGAAAAACAGTAGACTAAATAAAACTCCTAGTAGCCAAAATATTTCTGGATTAACATTTCAACGGCAAAATGAAGACCAAATGAGCCGAGCCAGCATCCACGACAAAACCAGTAAAAATAATACGGGCTAGTCGGTTTTTTAACTTTAGTGTTTGTAAATTTATCGAAAAATAGCTACTATTTTGCTGAAATATAAAAAATTCCAGTATAATCTATCAGATTATGATGGAGCTCATACGTATAAACATCCAACATATTATATTGGAACTCCATCACATGGAAAGTTTCAGCATAATATGCTAGATTTTGGACCTCCTGCATATAAACTTCCAACTAGCGCATATTATGCTAAAACTTTATCGGATTTTTTAGGGTGTTTTGTTCAGATTTTATCTTCACATGAAAAAGTGGTTAAATTTCAATTACTTTTAAAACTGTAGTTATTTTTAATTAACAATTGTAAATTTGACGAGCCCAACTAGCAACTATGGATGCACTTCATAGTTATATTAAATATTATATTTGATGAGAGAATTTCAAATATTTCTAGACATTTTCTAAAGTAAATTTTGTATAAGATCTTCAAAATATATATAAAAATTATATACTTATATGTCGGGTTGATTTGTGTTATTTTACTTAATACCAACCAAATCAAACCAAATCTAATCAGATTTTTTAATCGATTTGATTTGACTTTTCGTTTTGCTACGATTTTTCGGTTCGGTTTGAACACCTCTACGAGCAACCACGGCACGAACATATTCTTATGGAAATTTTACACCACATGACGAAATATGACCTATATTACTCTTTTTATAGAAATTTTAAATAATTATTCAATATAACAATATTTTTCAAAACATAGTTAAGTGGATAAAACAATCAACTAAAGATAGAACAAGATAATCTAATTTCCGACTGGAACAGGATGAAATGTTGTTGGCTATAATGGACGACAATTCCTTTTATTGTCGCACGCAGTTCTGTAGTTCCTACGAGGAGAAGTGAGAAGCGACTTTCTTGGCAGTGCCAATTTAGAGGCGACTCAAATAAATATGTTTTGTCAACGTGGAATTGGGAATGAGGAAATTGACTTAATGGTGACATCCCTTTAATCCTTTCTTTTCTCTTTCTCCCGGCATCCCTTTAATCAAGTTTGTTAAATATATGATTAAAGTATGCTCTATCTGTTGGGATATACACTATTAACCATGGATTTTGGTTTAGAAATAGTATTTATTATGGAATAATTATTTATTTAAGTTTAACAACGTTTTAAAAAGATCATATATTCGTTTGTGTCCGTTACTTATATAGTAGATGATTTAGTGTATAGAGTTTAGCTTATACACGGAAGATTAAATCATCGGTTCTTATAAGTATAAAGATCATGTTCACAATCTAATGATGGAATTGGACAAACCATCATGAATGATTGTAGCACAAGATTAAATATAATTTATCTTGATTATGAGAATGTTAAATTCCGACTTCTTGTGCTAGTACGTTTTGTATGTATTGAACGCACCAAGTAGAGATAAGTATTTTATACTGACTTAATAAAATAAATTCTCTAGCTATTAAATGTAATTATACTCTTAATCTTGATATAATTATTATTAGTTGTGTATATTATTTATTATTTTGATTTACTAAAAGGCAAGATTCTTTTGTGGGTCAATATGCCTAGTAAATTGGACAATGATGATATACATTGACGAAGTAATAATTAGTTGATGGAATCCATGTCTCGGTCTAGAGATTGATGATACACCTTTATGAAAGCTTATAAGTTTTCATGTGTAAACCATGCAGGTGAATTTTGTATCCGTCACATGAAATAAGTTAAGCGAAGGTCTAAAGGAAATAATCAATGAATTAAATTGTCAGTAATTTAATTTATTAGATTAATATCTGAATCTTAACATGGGGAGTTAAATAATGTTTAATGGAAGAATTTCAAAATTGAACTGAGGAGTGCAGTTACGAATTTTTAGTGGAATAATTCGTAATTTATTGTGGTAGTATTAATTTGAATATTTCGAATTAAGTCCATAATAGGAAGCCTCGTTAATTAAATACTGCGGTCCCTGCTGTGACCGAACAATTAGGAATTAAATGGAATTATATTTCTTGATGGAAAAGTAAGACCCAACAGGTTTAGGAAAATGCTTTAAACCCTAAAACCTGTGGCTATATAAAGAGGTCTTATTCCATAAGGAGGAAAGAGGTTTTACTACACGATTTTCCTTAAGAAACTTGCCCACACGAGTTTCGCTAATTCCGGGCATTATTCGGGTCACACAGCAGACTGTGGAACTGTAGGATGATCTTGTGGACGGTTTCGCTCTTGCTTGGAGGTTTTTTTCGCGATCGTTGTCACGCTTCAAGAGATAAGTATCGATCTTATGGTTGATTAAAATCTGTGATTATGTGTTGTCTATATTACATGCAAGTGATCCCGGCTATTTGCTTCCGCTGTTTATATCTATTTTTTATCAATTGGTATCAGAGCCTGCTTGCATCTAAATAGATAACATAGAATATACATATGCGAAATTATGTATGAATGTCGATTGTTGATTGGTAAATTAAGCAAACGAAAGAGAAAGAAAAACGAAGGGTACTTGTTGGTCGGCTACGGAGGAAAGGCCGTGGAAAGCCTGATCAAGTAACCTGTTGGGATTTCTCAAAAGTTTTTTTGTTAATTAACAAACAAAGGATAGAAAATATTTGCTTGCTATTTTCTTGGTTGCTGCAGCGAAACAATTCCTTGTTTTGTTGAAAGTGTGTTTTGACTTTTGACCAACGTTTTACCAAGTGAAAATATTTGTTTATAAAGGTAAGTCCTTGCTGGTGACGCAACATCTTGGATTTTTGATCAATGTGAAGTCTTGATTCTTTATGTGACTTCTGTATATTTTGGTTGATCAAAATTAATTATTACCATAATTTGGTTTCTTCTGTCGTAGCTCGCTAGGAATTGTAAGGTTTTGGTAATTTTGAAGGTATGTGCAATAGCTTGGTATTCTGAAATTGTTAGTTATTGACACTTTCAAACTAAAGTAGTACAGATATATTATGGTGGAAATTGATAGATCATGGACTAAAGTTATGTATCGGCAGTGGGTTAGCAATTTAACGAATAAGCCGGGATTTTAACTCAGGCGTTCGTGAAATCAACTTTTGTGCCGGTTAAATATATAGGGTTTACTACTTGGCCATTGTTTTCCTCTTTTTATCCTCAAATGTGTATAATAATATTATAGATTGAGAATTTATGATAAATAAATGGTAATCACAAAGGTGATTTATTTATTTGAGATCATTGAAAATTCTTAAAGTTTTATACATGTGAGATGATATCACAGATGAGTTAAAGAATTTATGATTATAAATGGTCATCACCAAGGTGATTTATTCATTTGGAATCATTAAAAATTCTTAATAGCTTTATATATGTATGACTATATAAATACATGAATTAAGAGTTATGGTTAATAAATGGGATCTACTAAAGTAGTCTATTTATTTTAGTTATTAAAAAGGTGCTCAATGTATCATGTAAAAATTGTCTTTGAAAGTGTATGCTAGTTGTGGAGTTTATCTGTTAAAAAAAGATTTACCATTAGATACTAGTAACACTATGTTCATGAGAAGAGATATTTAGTATTTCACCCTAAAGTAGGAAAAGTACCATTTTGGATTCTCATGTATATAAATCAAGAGGACAATTTGATGCAAGAGGAAATTTTGTGTATCTTACCTAAAATAAAGGATATTATGTATGTTCTGTGCTCATGGGATTATAATGAGGAGAAAAAAAGTATGATCATATTTATTTTAATCTATCAAACTACATAAAAGGTTATTCTCCGAGTTTGGTTACAAGCTGGTGGTCATGAATTTGACAAACTTCGACTGACCTGAAACTTGGTAGGTTCATCGAAAACGATCTAGTGAGAAAAACTCACTGCAATGCAGTGAATCATGCTGTTTTTCGGCATTTTGAGGTCGTTTAGATGGTTTTGCAAGCAGTTTATTAAATTGAATTTGTTATAAATAGGAAAACTTATTCTTTATTTATCAGCTATATTTGTGTTAAATTTGAAACATGATGATTTAACTTGATATGATATATAGCAATAATGCAAATCACATGGATTTAATCCTAAATACACCAAAAATAATTTATTCGAATTTGGTCTAGTTTTTGGCGATCGTGAATTTCACGATCTCTGAATGACCTGAAATTCGGCAGGATCATCAGAAACGATCAGTTAAGAAGAACTCACTGCTATGTAGTAAACCACATCGTATTTTGATAATTCGGGACCGCTTAGATGAGTTTGTTGGAGGTTTGGCGGATTAAAATGTGAATTGCAGACGAAAAGTCATTCCTTTTATCTCGGTCTTATTTTGTTAAATATGAACCATGATGACGCATGTTTATTTTACATGAACTGATATATGGTTGTAATGTGTGCCATATTTTAAATTCCTAAAAATGCTTAGATGGTAGCTTTTCAAATTTGGTTGTTGTTTTGAAGATCGTGACTTTTATGATCTCCAATTGACCTGTAATTTGGTAAGTCTATCGAAAAACCCTAGTAAATAATACTTATTGTATGCAGTGGATAACATTGATTTTGTACTTCATGACTGTTTAGATAGGTTTTTTGAGCATTTTGTATTGGAACTTAATCCTTAGAGAAAATTTGTGGTTGTGATCAAGTGGTGATATGAATTAACCCCTATGGTCTCCATTATTTATTTATAGTAAGATAATAAATTTATGTGTCGACTTTAGGTCTTCCTCCATATCGGATGAATTTATTATGAACTTACTAAGTATAATTACTAGTAGTTGATAACATGTATTGACTCGCCATCTGAGTTTACACGTTGAATCAATTTTGTAATTATAATGCAACCATGATTAAGTGGTGACAGAAATATATTTTTATGGTCTTCCACCATTAATTTCAAGTGAGTGTAAATTTATGTGTTGACTTTAGGTCTTCCTCCATATCGGATAAATTTATTGTAATCTCACTAAGTGAAATACTAGTTATTGAAATCATGTACTTACTCTCCATCTGAGTATACATGTTGGATCAATGGAACTAGAGCTATTAATTATGATGTTCACTTGACTTAAATTGACAGTATACTCTCCATCTGAGTTGAGTCTGTTTTAATTTATTTGAGTGAATAATATGGCATTACATATGTATGTTGCATGAGTAGTTCTTTTCCCATCGAAATTGCTATTCAAGATGCATGACATATATGTGTATAGTGTTTAAAATTTTCGTACTAAAAGGTTATATACAATTGACTAAAAATAATAATATACTCTCCATCTGAGTTGGTTCTATTTATTTTTGGATTGTATAATTCTTGCATTATATAGTATACTTTGCATGAATGATTCTTTTCCCATCGAAATTTATGATTCGAGATGCATGTATGTATATAAATATTGAATGCTGTCTGAATTTTACTATTCAGTGTTTTGACTTATTATGATCTATTTAATATTTTTATCTCAACTCCACAATGACTTTATGCAATTTGTCGTATTACTTGTTAAAATTTTCTTTTAGTGATAAGATTAATTTAAAGGATGCAATATATGTACCTTTTGTTAGAAGGAATTTAATTCTGGTTTCTGGTCAAAATAAGAGATGGATATTTGTTTTATTTTTCAATTAACTCTTGAATTATTGAGTTTGATAAATATTTTATCTCTTGTGGTAAATGAATGCATGACCTTGTTATTGTATATTAATGTCTCTCCTGAACAGAACAATATTAGTCTACCTCATAAGAGAATATGTTCTTCAAAATTGAGTAAAACTTATCTGTGCACTTTTGTTTAAGTCATATTAATCTGGATAAGATTTCAAGTTGGTCAAGGATGGACCTTAAAGTTCATTGAAAGTAGAGGCATTTCCAACTTGTAGATCCTGTTTGGAAGGAAATCTGACTAAAGGTTGTTTCCCTTCAAAAGGAAATAAAGCTAGTGATAAGTTAGAACTAATCCATTTTTGATTATACTATCTAATGAATATATAGGCAAGATGTGGTTTTGAGTATTTTGTGACATTCATAAATGATTACTCAAAATATGAATATATATTTGATGCATCGTAAGTCTGAATGCTTTGAATAATTCAAGGATTTTCAGACTTAATACGGAGAAGCACCATGAGAATATATTAAATCACTACGATCTGATCGTAGGTAACTAGCACTTCTCTACAAAGTTCATTAGTTACTTATCAAAATGGAAGATTATATCTCAATTGTCTACACCGGAAACTCCATAATATAGTGGTGTGGTAGAAAGAAGAAATAAGTCTCTTTGGGACATGGATAGATTAATAAAGTGTTATTCAGTTTTGCCTTATTCGTTTTTTTTTTTGAATATTTCCTAGAAACTGCAAAGTACATTCTGAATTTAGTTTCTTCTAAGTTAGTACCTGTGACATCTATAGAACTGTAGATTGAATGTAAGCTCATGTTCGAATATAGGATTGTCCAGCACATATGCTGAAAGGGAACGCAGGTATGTAAGTTGGAACTAAGAATGGATAGGTGTATGTTTATTGAATATCCAAGAAAACAAATGGAGGTTTATTTTATTATCCTAAAGAAAATAAGGCAATTGTTAAAATAAATGCATTTTTCTAGATAAGGACTGTTCAATAAATCATGTTCCTAGAAGTAAACTAATTTTACAGGAACTAGGTAAAAAAATAACTAGATGTTTAAGAACATCAAAACCCACACGCCGGAATTGACGTTTCATTGCATTTAAGTAGTGGGAGAACGTTAATAGATAAAACATACCGTTGTCGAGTGGGAGTGATGTTTAAACAGTGAACACTATATTAAGAAGTAACTAATATTTCAATACCGTAAGGTAATGAAGGTAATATTAGTAGTACTTCGTCGTAGTGGGAGAATACTAAGGAAAATCATAGTTCGGTGTACACTCTTGGGATAGTTTCGGTAACAGGATCCCTGAAGAGTTTAATACCAAACTAGCTAGTTACGACAAAGTACTACTAGACAAAAATTGCATTTGAAAATAACTTGGCAAGTTCATTTTAGCAAAAGCTTATTGGCAAAGACTTTTAATAGTCGTGCAAAAGGATAGCTGTGAAAGTTATGGATGCATGGTTATGAGTCAAAGTGGGAGCTTGTTAGAGCATATACTATTAACCATGCATTTAGATATAGTATATTCTAATAATTGTCATGGTTAAAAGTCTAAGTGGGAGATTGTTGGGATATATACTATTAACCATGGATTTTGGTTTGGAAATAGTATTTATTATGGAATAATTATTTATTTAAGTTTAACAAAGTTTTAGATAGATCATATATTCGTTTGTGTCCGTTACTTATATAGTAGATGATTTAGTGCATAGAGTTTAGCTTATACACGGAAGATTAAATCATCGGTTCTTATAAGTATAAAGATCATGTTCACAATCTAATGATGGAATTGGACAAACCATCATGAATGATTATAGCACAAGATTAAATATAATTTATCTTGATTATGAGAATGTTAAATTCCGACTTCTTGTGCTAGTAAGTTTTGTATGTATTGAACGGACCAAGTAGAGATAAGTATTTTATACTGACTTAATAAAATAAATTCTCTAGCTATTAAATGTAATTATACTCTTAATCTTAATATAATTATTATTAGTTATGTATATTATTTATTATTTTGATTTACTAAAAGACAAGATTCTTTTGTGGGTCAATATGCCTAGTAAATTGGACAATGATGATATACATTGGCGAAATAATAAGTAGTTGATGGAATCCATGTCTCGGTCTAGAGATTGATGATACACCTTTATGAAAGTTAATAAGTTTTCATGTGTAAACCCTGCAGGTGGATTTTGTATCCGTCACATGAAATAAGTTAAGCGAAGGTCTAAAGGAAATAATCAATGAATTAAATTGTCAGTAATTTAATTTATTAGATTAGTATCTAAATCTTAACATGGGGAGTTAAATAATGTTTAATGGAAGAATTTCGAAATTGAACTGAGGAGTGCAGTTACGAATTTTTAGTGGAATAATTCGTAATTTATTGTGGTAGTATTAATTTGAATATTTCGAATTAAGTCCATAATAGGAAGCCTCGTTAATTAAATACTGCGGTCCCTGCTGTGACTGAACAATTAGGAATTAAATGGAATTATATTTCTTGGTGGAAAAGTAAGACCCAACAGGTTTAGGAAAAGGCTTTAAACCCTAAAACCTGTGGCTATATAAAGAGGTCTTATTCCATAAGGAGGAAAGAGGTTTTACTACACGATTTTCCTCAAGAAATTTGCTCACATGAGTTTCGCTAATTCTGGGCATTATTCGGGTCACACAGCAGAAGACTGTGGAACTGGAGGATGATCTTGTGGACGGTTTCGCTCTTGCTTGGAGGTTTTTTTCGTGATCGTTGTCACGCTTCAAGAGATAAGTATCGATCTTATGGTTGATTAAAATCTGTGATTATGTGTTGTCTATATTACATGCAAGTGATCCCGACTATTTGCTTCCGCTGTTTATACCTATTTTCTATCACTATCTAATATTTGTGAGGGGATAATTTGTAAAATGTAAAACATGCTCCCAGTAACAACGTTTAGTATTTAACAGTAACGACACTCTCTTGCAGATGATGGAGATAAATTAAAAACTAGATTAGTTGCTTGTCTAAAGAAAAAATATTCATATATAGTATAGACAGCAGTAGTGTAATGAGTTTTGGTCAATTACAAACCCACAGTGAAGATAAACACGGCAGTTGTAACAGCAACAGAGATACAACATGGGAGAAAAAGTATACATTTACTCTTCTTTTCCCTCTGCTAAAGAGTATGTCTCGTTTGCTCTATGTTTATAAAAAACATAGGCGGCTCAAGCACATGTATAGCCTAAAGCCAAAGTTTAATGTGAGTGTGATGACCCAATAGGTCATTTTCAGTTTAAGCCTTTATTTATGTGTTCCGAAACCTCGAATAGCTTCGTTTATCCTTCTTCGATTTGCGTGCGCAGTCCGTGTCTTCTTCCGGAAAAGTTTTATGTGAAAAATTAAAGAAAATGTAAAAATTTAGCCTTAAAAATGGTTTGAGTTGATTATGGTCAATATTTTGTGTAAACAGACCCATATCAGTATTTTGATAGTCCCAATGGTTCTGTATCGCAATTTGGGACTTAAGCGGATGTCCGGAATCGAATTCGGAGTCTCTAAGTTGATTTGTTAGGAACTAGTAATTTGAAAGTTTAAAGAATTCCTAAGTTTGATCGTAGGTTGACTTTGTTGCTAACGGGTTCGAATTTCAGTATCGGAACTTGACATAGGTTCATTTCACTATTTATGACTTGCCTGCAAAATTTGGTGCAAAACGGAGTTGATTTGACGTGATTTGGACATCCAGTTGTAAATTTGCATGTTCTTGAGTTCTTTTTGGAAATATCATTCATTTTTATGTCCAATTTGTAGTTCTAGGCGCGCGAGCGAGTTCGTATGATGTTATTACACTTGTGTGCATATTTGGTTTGAAACCCGAGGGCTTCGTGTGAGTTTAAGATAGGCTACAGAGTGGCTTTTTGACTTAGGCAATTACTGGTTCTGAGTTTTCTGATATTTGGTGCTTTCTTCTTCGCGATTGCGAAGAGTAACCCGAGGTTGGGTGGAAATTCCTCTATGCGAACGTGAGGTTGAGGTCGCGAACACGAAGCAATGGTGTGATCATCCTTCATGAACGTGACCAAAGCTACGCAAACGCAAAGGGTGGAAGGGGGATCAACTGTGTGTTTTATGCGAACGCGATCGAAGAGTCGGGAACGCGAAGGCCAGGGGGCAGATTCATCACGAACGTGTAGGACACCTCGCGAACGCGCATGCCACTTGGGCCGATGCATATTGCGATCAAGTCAGGCCCTTCACGAACGCGAAGAAGGCCTGACGCCCAATGATTTAAATGTTATAAACACGGTATTTTCTTTGTTTTTCACCATCTTCACAGTAGAGCTCGACTTAGAGGCAATTTTGAAGAGAAATTTCAACCCCAAACTCCGTAGGTTAGTATATGTTAACTCGCCTTCTTCTATTTTCATCAACACCCATTGATTTCTAACCTTAATCTATGCTCTTTCATGGTAGAAAATTAGGGATTTGGGAAGAATTGAAATTTTTTGTAAAATTGATTAGATCTCAAATTGAGGCCGAGTTTCAAAACTAATCACATAAACGATCTCGGGGCTGAAAGGGTAATTGTGTCTTGGTTCGAATCTCGAGTTTTGACCAAGCGAGCCCGGGGTTGACTTTTGAAAAATATATAAAGATCTTATCTTTATCTATTGTAATTGATTTCCCGAGCATTGTTTGATGATATTAAGTCGATTTTGGTTAGATTCGATTGGTTTGGAGGCAGATTTTAGACAAAAGGCTCCGATTGAGCTTTTAGTTGATTGCAGAGCAAGGTAAGTGTTGGGTCTAACCTTGGTTTGAGGGAATTAAGAACCCTTGGATTACTTGTTATGTGAATTACGCGTGTAACAACATATATGCGAGGTGACGAGTATATATACACCGTCAAAGTAATTGTTTCCATGCATTCTCGTATTTCATTAATTATCTGATTCCACGTCTTAACTGTTACATGCCTTAATTGCTTTCTATGCCGTAACTTTTTACTTGTCATTAATTACTCTTGTATTGAAATATTTGTTTCTTCCATGGTTCCATGATTAACTACTACTTGCCTTAATTGTCTTACTTATACACTTTAAATGTCATATATTTGGCTTGTCTTTTTGCTTTTGAATTAATTGTAGCATTCCTTGACTTGATACGGGGTTTCTTTATTGCTTTGATTTCATATTGTTTTATCGTAGAGATTCTTGTGAATTGAGTTGTTGGATTGATTACAATTATTGAATTTGTTTATGGATCGGGTTGCACGCCGCCACAGTTGTGATACGGTGGAATAAGGGGAGATTTTGACATTGATACGGTGGGATCGGGTTGTGTGCCGCAATAAATTTTATATGTAATTATGATATTGATATGGTCAAATAAGGGAGGATTTTGATATTGATACGGTGGGATCGTGTTGTGCGCGCGATAGTTTTTATATGTGATTTTGATATTGATGCAGTGAAATAAAAGGGGATTGTGTGTATACGATGGGATCAGATTGTGTGCCGCAACGGATTTTGTGTGTTGTACTCATTATTGTATTGTGTTAGCTTTCAGTATTTTTATATGATATTCTGAGGACTTACATTTTTGGATTCATTAATTTCGAGGATTGAGTTTATTTTCATTAATTAACTGCTTTGCCGACATTTTTATAGGCTTGGCACTTACATAGTACATGGATTCGGTTGAATTCATACTACATTCTACACTTCTTATGCAGATTTTGGAGTCGGTCCTAGCGACAGTCAGTCGATTGCTCGGATCTGGTGCTTGATGGAGACTTGAGGTATAGCTGGATGGTGTTCGCAGCCCTGAAGTCCCCTTCTACATTACTCTAGTTGTTTATTTCATTTTAGACAGTTATGCTTTCTTTCAAACTATTATTTGTAGTACTCTAGTCATTCGTGTACTTGTGACACTAGTTCTGGGATTGTATCTGGATATCGACGTTATTTTAAACATATGCCTTATTTTAGTTTATTCAGCTTATTGATTTTCAGTTAAATTTAATTGTTAAAAATGGCTAGTAACTACATCTAATATTGGTTTGCCTAGCAAGTGAAAAGTTAAGTGCCATCACAATCCCGAGGGTGGCAATTTCGGGTCGTGATAGTTGGTATCAGAGCACTAGGTTGCCTATGTCTCACAAGTCACAAGCAAGCTTAGTATAGTCTAGAGGATCGGTACGGAGACGTCTGTACTTATCTTCTACAGGTTATGAAGTTTAGGAAAATGTTCACTTCTTTCCTTCTCTATCATGCGATTTCATTCTATTTTTGATGATTAAAATATTCTATTCTTGTTCCCTCGCATACGGCGAGAACACGCACAACATCTACAGCCATACAGGAGCCGGAGCCCCTTGTGGAAGCTACTATCAGGGGCATAGGTCGAGGTAGAGCCAGAGGTAGAGTTCAGCGTAGAGCTCGAGCAGCAGCACCAGCAGTGGAGCCTTAGATTGATTACGAGGAGGAGGTTCCAACTCAGACTGTACCTGTAGGACCAATTTAGGTCCCGGAGGGGTTGATAGCCACTTTAGTGCTTCAGGAAGCTCTAGTCCGCTTGGTGAGCCTTATGGAGAGTGTGGCCCAGACCGGTGCATTCCTGGTGACACCGGTCGTCTCTCGTACTAGGGGAGGAGTATAGACTCCCGCTTTTCACACCCCGGAGCAGGCGGCTCCCCTATATCAGACTCCAGCAGCCCCGCCAGGCGGGGTGGTTCAGATGGCTGTTACGACATAGGCCGGTGATAGGTCTGTTATGTCTTCTGAGGCTTTGTTGAGGTTGGATAAGTTTACCAAGCTCTTTTCTATTCATTTTAGTAGTGCATCTTCTGAGGACCCACAGGATTACCTGGACCGCTTCCACGAGGTGTTGCGTAACATAGGTATAGTTGAGACCAATGGAGTTGACTTTGCAGTGTTTCAGATTCCTGGTTCCACCAAGAGACCGTGGAGAGATTATATGTTGACTAGACCAGCTTGTTCGCCTGCACTTACCTGGGATCGATTTTCACAACTATTTCTAGAGAAGTTCATCCCTATCACAGTAAGAGAGGATTACCGTAGGCAGTTTGAGCGTCTTCAGCAGGGTAGTATGACTGTTACCTAGTATGAGACTCGATTTGTGGACTTAGTTCACCACAAAATTATCTTGCTCCCTACTAAGAGGGAGAGGGTAATGAGATTCATTGATGTGCTCACTTTCACTATCAGGCTACATATGGCCAAGGAGACTGTAGATGATATTACCTTCCAGAGGGCTGTAGATATTGCTAGATGGATCGAGATGGTTCGTAGTTAGAAGAGGGGGCCTATGTATGATATGAGGCCTCATTATTCTAGAAATTTCAGTGGTGCCTCATCTAGAGGCAGGGGTACTTTTGATAAAGGCCATCCTCCCAGGCCATTTCAGTCAGCGCTTCAGGCATCTCACAGTACTTCAGGGAGTCGTGGTCCTTGTGTATCTCATTCTAGGTAGCCAGCCTATAGTACAACATCAACTCCTATCAGTGCACCTCCGATCCAGAGTTGTCACCGTGGTTATACGGCCCGTTCGGGTCAGCTTCAACAGCCACAATAGCAGGATGGGTGTTTTGAGTGTGGATGTACTAGTAACATTAGGAGGTTCTATCCGAGATTGTTGGGATGCATACCACAATAGAGTTCTCATGCCATGGTCCCAACACTGGTTGCTCCACCGCCCGCTCAACCAGCTAGAGGTAGGGGCCAAGAAGCCAGAGGTGGAGGTCAAGCCGTTAGAGGTGGAGGTCAGGCCGTTAGAGGTGGAGGCCAGCCAGCTAGAAGTCATCCCAAAAAATGTAGGTTAGAGTGGTGGGGCCCAGTCCTGATTTTAAAATTTCCTTGCTAGACCCGATGTCGAGTCATCTAACGCTGTTATGATAGGTATTTTTCCAGTTTGCCATAGAGATACTTCAGTTCTATTTGATCCGAGCTCTGCTTATTCCTATATGTCATCCTATTTTGCTTCATTTCTAGTTGTGCCTCGTGATTCTTTGAGTGCTCCTGTGTATGTGTCCATGCATGTGGGAGATTCTACTATTGTAGATCGTGTCTATCGCTCATGTATGATTACTATTAAGAGTCTTGAGACTAGTATAGATCTCCTACTTCTTGATATGGTAAAGTTTGACGTTATTTTGGGCATGGATTGGCTATCAACTTATCAGGCTATGTTGGATTGTCACGCCAAGACTGTGACCTTAGCCATGTCAGGGTTGCCTCGATTATAGTGGATAGGGACTCCTGGCCATTGTACCAGTAGAGTTATTTCTTATATGGAGGTACGACATATGGTCGAGAAGGGATGTCTATTATAGTTGGCCTATGTTTGTTATTCGAGTGCGTACGTAGTTTCCTTCCACGGATTCACTACGAGTTGTGCGTGAGTTTCCAAAGGTATTTCCTATAGATCTACCAGGGATGCAACCCGACAGAGATATTGAATTTTGTATTGATTTGGCTTTGGGTACTCTACCCATTTCTATTCCACCATACCGTATGGCCCCGCCGGAGTTGAAGGAATTGAAGGAGCGGTTGTAAGATTTGCTTGATAAGGGATTCATTAGACCTAGTGCCTCCCCTGGGGTGCACCTATGTTGTTTGTGAAGATGTAAAATAGATGGATGATGATGTGTATAAACTATCAGCAGTTGAAAAAAGTCACTACCAAGAACAAGTATCCGTTGCCGAGGATTGATGACTTATTTGATCAATTTCACGATGCCAAAGTGTTTTCGAAGATTGATTTGAGGTCTGGCTACCATCAGTTAAAGATTAGGGCATCTGATGTCTCTAAGATGACTTTCCAGACTCCGTATGAGCATTATGAGTTCCTAGTGATGTCAGTTGGGCTGACAAATGCCCCAATAACATTTACGGATTTGATGAACTGAGTATTCAAGCCCTATTTAGATTTTTTTTGTGATTGTAATCATTGATGATATCTTGATCTACTCCTGCAGTCGAGAAGATCATTAGCAGCATCTTCTAATCGTACTTCAGACTCTGAGAGATAGTCAATTATATGCCAAGTTTTCAAAGTGTGAGTTTAAGTTAGACCCAGTCGCCGTTTTGGGGCATATTGTATCGACAGAGGGCATAAAAGTGGATCTTAAGAAGATTGAGGCAGTTCAGAACTTGCCTAGACCTACTTCAGCTACAGAGACTCGGAGTTTCCTGGGTTTGGCAGGTTCGTGGATGGGGTTTCATCCCTAGCTACCCCATTGACTAGATTGAACCAGATGGGTGCTCCATTTAGGTGGTCGAATGAGTGTCAGTTGAGCTTTCAGAAGCTCAAGACTGCTTTGACTATGACACCAGTGTTGGTGTTGCCCACAGGTTTAGAATCCCACATGGTGTATTGTGATGCATCTCATATTAGGCTCGGTGCAGTATAGATGAAGGATAGTAGGGTGATTGCCTACGCGTCACGGAAGTTGAAGATTCATGAGAAAAGTTACCATGGTCATGATCTAGAATTGGCAACAATTGTTCATACACTGAAGATTTGGAGGCATCATCTCTACGGCGTGTCGTGTGTGGTGTTCATGGATCATCAAAGTCTATAGTATTTTTTCAAGCAAAAGAATCTCAACTTGAGGCAGATGGGGTAGTTGAAGTTGTTGAAAGAATATGATATCACCATTTTGTATCTTTCTGGGAAGGCCAATGTGGTGGCCGATGTCTTAAGTAGAAAGGCTGTGAGTATGGGTAGACTTGCATATATTCCAGTTGGAGATAAGCCGCTTGCATTAGATGTTTAGACTTTGGATAATCAGTTCGTGCGGTTAGATATTTTGGAGCCCAGTCGTATTCTAGCTTGCATAGTCTCTCGATCTTCTTTGTATGAGCATATCGGAGAGTGTCAGTATGATGACACCCATTTGATTGTCCTTAAGGACACGGTGCGACACGATGGTGCCAAGCAATTTTTTCTTGGAGATGATGGGGTTATGCGGATGCAGGGTCGTATTTGTGTGCCCAATATGGATGGGCTTCGTGAGTTGATTCTTGAAGAGGCCCACAGTTCTCGGTATTCCATTCACCTAGGTGCCGCCAATATGTATCAGTACTTGCAGTAACATTATTGGTGGAGGAGAATAAAGAAGAATATAATTGTATATGTAGCTCGGTGCCTGAATTGTCAGCAAGTAAAGTACGAGCATCAGAGGCCTGGTTGTTTGCTTCAAAGGCTAGAGATTCCTTAGTGGAGGTGGGATCATATTACTATGGATTTTATTGTTGGTCTCCCACAGACTCAGAAGAAGTTCGGTGCAGTATAGGTCATTGTGGACAGGTTGACCAAGTCGGCATATTTCATTCCAGTGGCAATTACCTATTCTTTATAGCAATTAGCTATGATCTACATCTGTGAGATTGTCCGTCTTCATGGTCTGCTCATGTCCATCATTTCTAATCAAGGTATGTAGTTCACCTCGCACTTCTAGAGGGCCGTACAATGTGAGTTAGGCACACGGGTAGAGTTGAGTACATTATTTCACCCCCAGACGGACGGACAGTCTGAGCACACTATTTAGATATTGGAGGATATGCTTCGCAGCACCGTTATGGATTTTGGGGCTTCTTGGGATCAGTTCGTGCCGCTTGCAGAGTTTTCCTACAACAACAGCTATCAGTCGAGCATTCAGATAGCTCCCTATGAGTCATTATAGGGGAGGCGGTTCTGTTCGCCAATTGGTTAGTTTGAGCTCGGAGAGTCTAGGATTTTGGGTACCAATTTGGTTCAGGATGCCTTGGAAAAGGTCAAGATTATTCAGGATCGACTTTGCACCACTCAGTCTAGGCAGAAGATTTTACCGACCTTAGAGTTTTCGATGTTGCATTCATGGTTGTGGAGAGGGTATTGCTTCGGGTTTCACGCATGAATGGTGTGATGAGGTTCGAAAATAAAGGTAAGTTGAGCCCTAGGTATATCAGACCCTTTGAGATTCTTGAGAGAGTTTGTGAGGTGGCCTATAGAATGGCATTGCCACCTAGTTTATCAGCAGTCTATCTGGTGTTCCATGTGTCCATGCTCTAGAAGTATTACGGTGATCCGTCTCATGTGTTAGATTTCAGCTCAGTCCAATTGGACAAGGATTTGACTTATGAGGAGGAGCCGGTGACCATCCTAGCTCGACAAGTTAGGAAGTTGAGGCCTAAGAGTTATCCTTCAGTTAGAGTACAATGGAGAGGTCATTCTTCATAGGATATTGTGATGACACCTAGTATCTAAGACTAGGTAAGCCTAAAAAACATGTGAAATATAAATGAAATAACAAATAAACTCTCAAATACTCAACAATTTTAATACAGAAAACTCCACAACTCAGCATTTACAATTCCCCAAAACCTGATGATACCGAGTCGCTCTAGATACAGTGCGGAACACTCCTATACATCTCTGTAAAGATATAAAGAAATAAGAAAGGAACAGGATAGAAGGGAACTCCAAGGTCTGCGGATGCCGACAGGTATACCTTGAAGTCTCCTAACTGAGCAGCTTCACTGACGTCTAGACTGGTAAGATGTACCTGGATCTGCGCAAAAAGATGTGCAGAAGCGTAGCATGAGTACACCACAACCGTATCCAGTAAGTTCCAAGCCTAACCTCGGTAGAGCAGGGACGAGGTCAGGTCAGGGCCCTACTGAAAATATAATAAGAGACAAGGCAGAAGATATAATAAGATGACATGGAAGTGAAACAATAAGAGTTCATGGAAGGTAATAGAACGTAATCAAAGAAAAACAACTAAAACATGAAAATAAGAAGGAATCTTACAAGTTAAGGAAACAACAACAACAACAAAAAACAACAAATAGAGGAAAAATCAACAGGGGCACTCCCGAGGTACCACCTCGTAGTTTCAAGAGTAAATGTCTCACAATCTTTCTTAATACCACCCATGCGTATCAATAATCACAACGACACGGTAGAAACCTCGTGCCACAATAACAATCCGCACGACAAAAACCTCGTGCCACAATAAACAATCCGCACGGCAGAAACCTCGAGCCACAATAACAACCCGCACGGCAGAAACCTTGTGCCACAATAAACAATCCGCACAACATTAACCTCGTGCCACAATAACGACCCGCACGGCAGAAACCTCATGCCTCAACCAAACAATCATCTCAACAATAATTACAAAAACCAAAACATAACAATTGAAACAATGATATTTCAAGCAAAAGAATCCCACAGTTAAATAATAAATACGGAATCAAGGAAGCAGGAAATTCAACTAAGCATGTTGTACAATTTGCAAATAAGAGATAAGACACATAGACATGTGAAATTAGGCTAAACATGACGACTACACATGCTAGAGCAACTCAATTAAGGATATAAAAGGGAAACTTGTATACAGATAAAATCAAAGAGTCAAATTTTACAACATTCCATAGTCCGTTTCCAGAAGGTTCGAGGCAAAGCTCGAGGTACGACCCCGAAGGTTTCCTATGTTCAACCTCGGGGAAGTGCAAATCGGCGGCTATGTTGGAAAAGCGGGAGATTCCCAAGGCACGTTGTTAGAGCTGACCAGGTCTACTAGACTAGTATATGTCCATACCATGGCATTAAATGGATGTACCAACCGCATATTTTTGTAATAAATGCACATGTACTATGTTGGGATTCCCCCTCATATATAAAGGAGACCCTTATCATTTTGTAGCACACACATGATATTGAATAGAAGAATAAGAACATTCTCTGCTCTCTAACTTAAACAGTCTCCATTGTCCTCTCTTTGATTTATTGCTTACATTGATTGTGTTTCATTGATTGTTCTTCATTTATTACTCATCATTGATCATAAAGAGCCATTATTGAGGCCCTTAGAACTGTTAGTCCTTCATTGATCACCCCCAGTCAAGCTCGTGAGCTGGACCTCGAGGCCCAGCATAGGCTAGCCCGAGACCCTGATGTAAGGCCCCGTAAAATTTCTACTTAAAAACCTAAAACTCGTGTTGCCAATTTATGATCATGTGTTAGCAGTTTGGACCCTTTGGATTGATCTGTGCATTAAAAAGCTAAAGAATAGTATTTTCCAGAAAAGTGCAATTCTGCGGTCAACTATGCGGTCGCATAATAGTTATGCCGACCGCATAGTCGCCGAAGAATAAGGAAGTGTGATGGTTAATTTTGAGGTAAACTATGCGGCCAATTATGCGATCGTATAGTCGATATGTGGGCCGCATGGTCATCTCATAATCCCCTTGGAATTTTTGCGAGGGGCAGCTCTGCTGTGCATTGTGCGACCGTAGAACAGGTATGTGGACCGCATTCTTGTCGCATACCCAGGTAGTTTGTTCAGGTTTTTGGGAGCATTTTTGCGGTCCATTCTGCGAGCCGCATGTCAACTTTATGCAACTGCAGATCTGAGTCGAGGCTCCAGATTTCTTGATTTTAAACCCGAACCCCTGTTGTTATATCCTGTGCAATATTTCATTTTGAGCCTATTTCCTGGTGCTTTTAGAGTGAGAGGAAGGTTCTAAGAGAGGGGAAGTACCTTTCATCAAAATTGCTCCACAAATCCTTGTTAAAACATTGAAGATAATCAAGTGGGGCACCTAAACCTTCATCCCAGGAGGTAAGACTTCATCACCTCAGCTTTTAATTTTATACATAGCTATGAGGGGTCATTAGTGAGGTAATTCATGGGGATAAAGGTGATTGCATTGCATGCATGTGTTCTTAGAAGATATGAGGAAATTATAAATAGAGAGGCATGGGGAATGGGCTAGTGTAATCTTGCATAAAAGGACCATAAGGCCTTAATGAACACTCAATGCTTGATAAAATGCTCAAGTGAGCTTAGATTATGATCTTTTCGTGATTATGGATTCGATTGTGCTACATTGCAAATAGATTGAAGTTCGAACAACACCGGTATTAGCTCTGCCAGAGGGTACAGAGGGATTTGTGGTGTATTGCGATGCTTCAAGGATCGGGCTTGGGTGTGTGTTAATGCAACACGACAAGGTTATAGCCTACCTTTCTAGGCAACTTAAGAATCATGAAAAGAGCTATCCAACCCATGACTTAGAGCTTGTGGCAGTGGTGTTTGCGCTAAAGATTTGGCGACATTATTTGTATGGGGTCCATGTGGATGTATTTACGGATCACAAGAGCCTTCAATATATTTTCAAGCAGAAGGAGTTGAATCTGAGACAAAGAAGATGGCTAGAGTTACTCAATGACTATGACATTGATATTCTCTATCACCCGGGAAAGGCTAATGTTGTGGCGGATGCTCTTAGTTGAAAATCTATGGGAAGTTTGGCTCATTTAGAGGCACATCAAAGGCTGTTGGCTAGGGAGGTACACCAGTTGGCTAGTTTGGGAGTTCGCCTTGCAGACTCTAATGAAGGAGGAGTGATTGTGCAGAATAGGGCTGAATCCTCGCTTGTAGCAGAGGTGAAGGAGAAGCAATTTGACGATCCATTATTAGCACAACTGAAAGAGGGGATTCATAAAAAAAAGATCACAGCTTTTTCCTTTTGAATGGATGATAGTACCCTACGGTACCAAGGCCGTCTATGAGTCCCAGATATTGATGGCCTTCGGGAAAGGATCATGGCAGAAGCTCACACTTCCAGGTATTCCGTGCACCCAGGGTCTACGAAAATGTATCATTATCTCAAGGAAGTTAATTGGAGGAACAACATGGAAAAGAAGGTGGCGGACTTTGTGGCAAGATGTCCGAACTGTTAGCAAGTGAAGGCCGAACATCAAAGGCCCGGTGGATTGGCCCAATGCATAGAAATTCCAATGTGGAAATGGGAGATGATCAACATGGATTTTGTGGTAGGATTACCACACACTCCGTGCAAGTTCGACTCAATTTGGGTAATCGTATACCGACTCACGAAATCAGCACACTTCTTGCCAGTTAAATCTACCAACACAGCGGAATAGTATGCTCACTTATATATCAGGGAAATAGTCAGGTTACATGGCACTCCAGTCTCAACCATTTCAGATCGAGGGGCTCAGTTCACAACCAACTTTTGGAAGAAATTTGAGCAAGGTTTGGGAACGCAGGTAAATCTTAGCACAACTTTTCACCCGCAAATCGACGAGCAAGCAGAGAGGACTATTCAGATGATTGAGGACATGTTACATGATTGTACCCTCGATTTCAAAGGGAGCTGGGATGATCATTTGCCACTCACAGAGTTTTCTTATAACAACAGCTTTCATGCTAGTATCCAGATGGCACCGTTTAAAACATTGTATGGTAGGAGATGTAGATCTCCCATTGGGTGGTTCGAAGTTGGAGAAGCTGAAATGATAGGGCCGGACCATGTGCATCAGGCTATGGAGAAAGTCAAGATTATCAAGGACAGGTTGAAAACTGCTCAGAGTCGCCAAAAGTCTTATTCAGATGTTCATTGCAGAGATTTGGAGTTCAAAGAAGATGATTGGGTATTTTTGAAGGTTTCCCCCATGAAGGGTATCATGCGGTTTGGAAAGAAAGGAAAATTGAGTCCGAGGTATGTTGGACCGTACAGAATAATTTAGAGGATTGGTCAGGTGGTGTACAAGCTCGAGCTGCCAGCCGAGATGTCATTGGTACACCCAGTCTTCCATGTGTCTATGTTGAAAAAGGTAGTGGGAGATCCATCTACTATTGTTCCAGTTGGAACTATTAAGGTTAATGAAGATCTGTCTTATGAAGAAGTTCCAGTTGCCATTCTTGACAGGCAAGTAGAGAAATTGAGAAATAAGGAAATTGCCTCCGTGAAAGTGTAATGGCGGAACCAGCAGGTTGAAGAAGCCACTTGGGAAGCAGAGGATGAAATGAGAAAGAAGTACCCACATTTGTTTATATATCCATGTAATAGCTTTTTATGCATTTGGTCCCCATGAACTCCTCACTTTTGATTTGGTCTATGTAAAACTGTTCCATTTTGGTTATATATATTGCATATGCGGCCATGGTTGGTGTTGTACAAGCTATGTTATGTCCATGGAACATGTATATGCTATTAGGATATGTTTCTGGGGCCCTCTAATAGGTGGATAGGCCTAGGTACAAAGGAAACTCTAGCAAAATTTTTGGAAATTTAGGGAGTTAGCCAAATTTGGAGCTGTTAATATGTTTCATGTTATGAAAAGCATAGGTTGCATAAAGATTGGTAATAAATGAACCTTGATCCTCATTCAAGGACGAATGATCTTAAGTGGGGGAGGATGCAAGGCCCCGTGAAATTTCTACTCAAAAGCCAAAATCTCGTGGTGCCAAGTTAGGATCATGTGTTAGAAATTCATAAATTGCTCGCCGCGCTCCAGACCCTTTGGATTGATCTGTGCATTAAAAAGTTAAAGAATTATGTTTTACAAAAAAGTGCGATTTTGCGGTCAACTATGCAGTCGAATAATAGCTATGCGGACTGCATAGTCGCCGCAGAGTCAGGTAGTATGATGGTTAATTTTGAGGTCAACTATGCGGCCAATTATGCGATCACATAGTCGATGTGCGGGTCGTATGGTTATCACATAATTCCCCTGGAATTTTTGCGAGGGGAAACTCTGCGGTGCATTGTGCGACCGCAGAACAGGTATGCAGACCGCATTCTTGTCGCATACCCATGCAGTTTGTTCAGGTTTTTGGGAGCATTTTTGCGGTCCATTCTGCGGGCCGCATGTCAACTTTGCGATCGCATATGCGACCGCAGATCTGAGTCGGGGCTTCAGATTTCTAGATTTTAAACCTGAACCCCTGTTGCTATATCCTGTGCAATAGCTCATTTTGAGCCTATTTCCTGGTGCTTTTAGAGTGAGAGGGAGGGTCTAAGAGAGGGGAAGTACCTTTCATCAAAATTGCTCCACAAATCCTTGTTAAAACATTGAAGATAATCAAGTGGGGCACCTAAACCTTCATCCCAGGAGGTAAGACTTTATCACCTCAGTTCTTAATTTTATACATAGTTGTGAGGGGTCATTAATGAGGTAATTCATGGGGATAAGGGTTATTGCATTGCATGCATGTGTTCTTAGAAGATATGGGGAAATTATAAATAGAGAGGCATGGGGAATGGGCTAGTGTAATCTTGCATGAAAGGACCATAAGGCCTTAATGAACACTCAATGCTTGATAAAATGCTCAAGTGAGCTTAGATTATGATCTTTTCTGATTATAGGTTCGATTGTGCTACATTGCTTAAATAGATTGAAATGCGAATATTCCGGAACATTATAGGATTAAGGAAAACTTTATTGAGGTATGTATGGCTAAAACCCCCTTTTATTAGAGATTGCGCTCCGTTGGCATTTACGCAAATGTGGTAAGATTAGAATTGGTTGATGTATTGATTATTATTTCACATGAATTGATTTGCAATTATATATATACATGAAGGGTGTGCCTCAATGTGTGTAGTGTACTATTCTTGATATTTGGAGATGTGCGAAGAATACGAATCATGTGTTGAAATACCTAGGCTATAAGCCAAGATTAAAACTGAGATTGTCATGCTAATTATGAAATCTTACCTATGCTTGCAACTTGAATTGCTTTGGTATATGCCTATGATCATAAATTGCGAGGTTGACATTGAAAGTGGAAATGATGTGATAATTGTGGCCCAAAGTGCCAATGAATTGATATGATGTATATGAAATAAAGATTCAAATGAGTTGATTAATGATAAAGGAACAACGCCTAGGTAAGGTAGCCTAGCCGATCGGGCCATGATTGGACACCATGCCGTACACATGGTGGTAATGTGCTGATATTAAATTCCGGAAAGAAAGGAAATGAAATGGTGATTGAGGTATATGTCTCAAATGAAACAACCTAGTCGATTAGGTCGTGATCGGACTCCGCTCAAGATAGCGGTGGTATTGAGAACAATGATGAACATATGAAAGAAATGCCCCAAACTAAAGTTATGGAAATTGTGTGAAAGATTATATGATTCTCTTATTGATGATGTGGTGTCCGGTTAAAACCTTTGATCGTCTCTTATGATTTCTTTGTTCTTACATGATAGTTCTTTCTAATAAAATGGTGTTTAGTTATACATACTAGTACTATTCCATGGTACTAACGTCCCTTTTGCCGGGAGCGTTACATTTTTAAATGAATGTAGGTGGATTCATAGCGGATAGTGCCGATCGCGCGTAGCGGAGTATCCTCTTCTTAAATTCTTGGTGAGCCCCTTTCTCCTTAAAGGGGTTATGTGGTACATCTTTTGTTATAGATATCCACTTTTGAGGTACAACCGAGGCCTTGTTGCTGGCATTGTCATACTTGTGTTTTCTATCTTTAGAGGCTCTGTAGACGTTTGTATGGGTTATGTACGGGTGTTGGATCGGTCTCTGAACAAAGTTGTAATCTGAAACTCTTATTTCTCTAAATTGTAATTATATGAAATCTTGGAAACTTAACTACGGTTTAAGGTTGCGATATGATATGATCTATCAATGTTGAATGTACTATCTTTCTTATTGTCCAAGTAAGCAAAAACATGTTTCCCTTAGTCTTATTGAGTTGGATAGAAAGTGTTTGATAAGGCTTGCTCAGTTGAGTTCACTCGATTGAGCGTCGGTCGGCCTCCCGAGGTTGGGGCATGACAAACTTGGTATTAGAGCCTAAGGATTTAAAGTGTCCTAGGATGTCTCGAGCCGTGCCTAGTAGAGTCCTTCTTATCGGTGTGTAATCGACCACACCTATAAGTTGGAGGCTACTTGGGCATTTAGCAATAACAGCCTTCTTTGATATTCTGGATATGTGGCAAAAAACATGTCATGAAACTATTCCCTCTCTAATTAGTGCATTGTTCTATCTTTCAGTAAATGACACCTAAGAAGAAAGCGAGAATTGGCCAAGAAGCCAATGCCACCTCTGGAGTGGCTGACGATTCACTGCTTGATACTGCAGGTGATAGTAATCGCCCTGCTATCACCCTGCCTAGTTCATCAATTCCAGAGCAGACTACCCCAGTTCCTACACCTGCAGAGGGTACCGCTATCCCTCTAATTGATACTCTTGTTCCGCCTCCAGCCCCAGCTTCCGATTCTAGTATATCTGATGGGAATCTTATGGGAGCTATTCAGATGTTGACTCATCTAGTGGCCTCTCAGGACCAGAGACCAAATGCTGAACCTAGTTCATCTAGCCAGCAAGGGGAATCCACCAGCTCCAAGGTGAACAAATTTCTTCAGTTAGACCCTCAAGTGCTTTCGGGTGCCAATCTAGAAGAAGACCCTCAGGATTTTATTGATTAGATGCACAAGACCCTCATGGTTATGCGTGCAACTGAGACAGAGGGAGTAGAGTTGGCTGCCTATCGTCTGAAAGGGGTGGCCTATTCGTGGTTTGAGTTGTGGGAAGATTCTCGTGAGGAGGGGAGCCCTCCGGCAAGGTGGAGCGAGTTTGCCGATGCCTTTATAGATTATTTCCTACCGTCTGAGACAAGGGCAGCCCGTGCAGTAGAGTTTGAAAATCTAAAGCAAGGTAGCGGAAGTGTGTGGGAGTACCACATGGAGTTTGCTCGCCTGTCCAAGTATGCCGTTCATATGTTGCCTACGATGGAGGCCAGGGTGCGCCGGTTTGTTCAGGGCCTTAATCCTTTGACTATTAATAAGGATTCTACGACTGCATTGAATTTCGACATGAATTATGGGAAGATGGTAGCATTTGCTCAGCCACAGAGAACCGTAAAATGAAGAACATAATGGAAAGAGAGGGTAACAGTAAGTCCCGGTCTACGGGCAACATGAGAGAGTCATTAGGTGGGGGAAGATCAGCCTTTAGGGGAGGATCATCAGGGCCGTCCCAGTCTGTTGCACAGTCTTCAGCCAATGCATCATCATCAGGGCCTAGCCAGCAGTAGTGGAGTCGTTTCAGGCCCGGTCAGGGCAACAAGGGATTCCACCAGCGGGGTCGGTCAGGAGAGACATCCCAGCAGTAGTAGAGGTTCCTATGCCCTAGGTGCGGGAAGATGCACTCAGGGACTTGCTATTTGGAGTTGCCTATATGCTATAGATGTGGGATGAGGGGTTATATTCAGAGGCATTCTCGTGTATCTAGCCAGGGAGTGGGTAGGGGCACAATTCAGTCATCCAGTTCAACAGCTGCTACATCTTCAACCCCCTCTCCAGCTCGAGGTGCCCCAATACCCGCAGGGCGTGGTGCAACCAGGGGTGGTGCACAGAGTTCAGGAGGACCTATCCGGTTCTATGCTATGAGTGGTCGCCAGACCGTAGAGGCTTCTCCAGATGTTGTTACAGGTATTCTGACTGTCCAATCTCATGATGTGGATGCACTTATTGACCCTGGTTCCACCTTGTCCTATGTTATACCTTTTGTTGCTATGGAATTTGGAATAGAACCGGATCAGCTTCATGAGCCATTTTTGGTTTCTACTCTAGTTGGTGAGTCAATTACAACTGCTCAAGTTTATAGAGTTTGTGTTATTACGGTACGGGGTAGGGATACCATGACTGATCTTATTAAATTAAAGATGGTCGACTTTCATATAATAATGGGAATGAATTGGCTTTATTCATGCTTTGCCAAACTTTATTGTCGTACTAGAACCATGAGGCTTGAATTTCCTAATGAGCCTGTTGTCGAATGGAAGGGAGATAATGTAGTGCCTAAAGGTCGGCTTATTTCTTCCCTTAAGGCCGCTAAGATGATCAAGAAAGGGTGTATCTATCATTTAGTTCGGGTTACGGACACTAATGCCGAGGCGCCTAGCCTTGAGTCCGTGCCAATTGTGAATGGATTTCCGAATGTCTTTCCAGATGAACTCCCTAGGATTCCACCAGACAGGGAGATCGATTTTGGGATCGATGTGATGCCAGGTACATAGCCTATATCAATTCCACCTTACAGGATGGCACCGACAGAATTAAAAGAGCTAAAGGAACAACTGAAGGATTTGCTAGAGAAAGGTTTCATCCGGCCGAGTGTGTCGCCGTGGGGCGCACCGGTCTTGTTTGTAAGGAAGAAAGATGGGTCGCTACGGATGTGTATTGACTACAGGTAACTCAACAAGGTCACAATCAAGAATAAATATCCTCTACCAAGAATAGATGACTTGTTTGATCAATTGCAAGGTGCTACGTGTTCTCAAAAATTGGCTTGCGGTCCGGGTATCATCAATTGAAGATAAGGGAGCAGGATATTCCAAAAACAGCTTTTAGGGCTCAGTATGGGCATTTTTATTTCTAGTGATGTCTTTTGGGCTAACAAATGCCCCAACAACTTTCATGTATCTTATTAATCGAGCCTTCAAGCCTTTTCTAGACTCCTTTGTGATAGTGTTCATTGACGATATTCTTGTGTATTCCCGAAGTCAGTAGGACCATGCTGACCATCTCAGGGCAGTTCTACAGACTCTTCAGCAACATCAATTATATGCAAAATTTTCAAAATGTAAATTTTGGCTTGAATTTGTCGAGTTATTGGGTCATGTCGTCTTCAGGGAAGGAATTATGGTTGATCCTAAAAAGATTGCAGCAGTGAAGAATTGTCCTAGACCTACCACTCCAACAGCGATTCGCAGTTTCTTAGGTTTGGCTGCATACTACAGGAGATTTATGTGTGTGTGTGTGGGGGGGGGGGGATTTTCTACTCTTGCCTCTACATTGACTAAATTGATGCAGAAAGCAGTTAAATTCCAATGGTCCGATGCTTGTGAAAGGAGTTTCCAAGAATTGAAATCAAGATTGACCACAACACCGGTATTAGCCCTGCCAGAGGGTACAATGGGATTTGTGGTGTATTGCGATGTTTCAAGGATCAGGCTTGGGTGTGTGTTAATGCAATAGGGCAAGGTTACAGCCTACATTTCTAGGAAACTCAAGAATCATGAAAAGACATACCCAACCCATGACTTAGAGCTTGCGACTCATATAGAGGAATATCAGAGGCCGTTGGCCAGGGAGGTTCACCAGTTGGCTAGTTTGAGAGTTCACCTTGCGGACTCTAATGAATGAGGAGTGATTGTGCAGAATAGGGCTGAATCATCGCTTGTAGCAGATGTGAAGGAGAAGCAATTAGACAATCCATTATGAGCACAACTGAAAGAGGGGATTCATAAACATAAGATCACTGCTTTTTCCTTTGGCATGGATGATGGTACCCTACAGTACCAAGGCCGCCTATGTGTCCCGGATATTGATGGCCTTCGGGAAAGGATCATAGCGGAAGCTCACACTTCCAGGTATTCCGTGCACCTAGGGTCTACAAAAATGTATCATGATCTCAAGGAAGTTTATTGGTGGAACAACACGAAAAAGGAGGTGGCGGACTTTGTGGCAAGATGTCCGAACTGTCAGTAAGTGAAGGCCGAACATCAAAGGCCCGGTGGATTGTCCCAAAGCATAGAAATTCTAATGTGGAAATGGGAGATGATCAACATGGATTTTATGGTAGGGTCACCGCGGACTCCGTGCAAGTTCGACTCAATTTGGGTAATCGTGGACCGAGTCACCAAATCAGTGCACTTTTTGCCAGTTAAATCTACCGATAAAGCGGAACAATATGCTTAGTTTTATATATGGGAATTAGTCCGGTTACATGGCACTCCAGTCTCAATCATTTCAGATCGAGGGGCTCAGTTCACAGTCAACTTTTGGAAGAAATTTCAACAAGTTCACCCGCAAACCGACGGGCAAGGAAAGCGGACTATTCAGATGCTTGAGGACATGTTACGTGCTTGTACTCTCGATTTCAAAGGGAGCTGTGATGATTATTTTCCACTCATAGAGTTTGCTTATCACAACAACTTTCATGCTAGTATCCAGATGGCACCGTTTGAAGCATTGTATGGTACGAGATGTAGATCTCCCATTAGGTGGTTCAAAGTTGGAGAAGCTAAATTGATAGGGCCGAACCATGTGCATCAGGCTATGGAGAAAGTCAATATTATAAAGGAAAGGTTGAAAACTGCTCAGAGTCGCCAAAAGTCTTATTCGGATGTTCGTCGCAGAGATTTGGAGTTCAAAGAAGATGATTGGGTATTTTTGAAGGTTTCCCCCATGAAGGGTATCATGCGGTTTGGAATGAAAGGAAAATTTAGTCCGAGGTATGTTGGACCTTACAGAATCATTCAGAGGATTGGTCAGGTGGCGTACAAGCTCGAACTGCCACCTGAGATGTCATTGGTACACCCAGTCTTCCATGTGTCTATGTTGAAAAAGGTAGTGGGAGATCCTTCCACTATTGTGCCAGTTGGAACTATTAAGGTTAATGAAGAACTGTCTTATGAAGAAGTTCCAGTTGCCATTCTTGACAGGCAAATCCGGAAATTGAGAAATAAGGAAATTGCCTCCGTGAAAGTGTTATGGCAGAACCAGTAGGTTGAAGAAGCCACTTGGGAAGCAGAGGAAGAAATGAGAAAGAAGTACCCACATTTGTTTGTATATCCATGTAATAGCTTTTTATGCATTTTGTCCCCATGAACTCCTACCTTTTCATTTGATCTATGTAAAACTGTTCCATTTTGGTTATATAAGTTGCCTATGCGGCCATGATTGGTGTTGTACAAGCTATGTTATGTCCATGGAACATGTATATGCTATTAGGATATGTTTCTAGGGCCCTCTAACAGGTGGATAGGCCTTGGTACAAAGGAAACTCTGGCGAAATATTTGGAAATTTAGGGAGTTAGCCAAATTTGGGGCGTTTGATATGTTTCATGTTATGAAAGTAGAAGTTTCATAAAGATTGGTAATAAGTGAACCTTCATACTTATTCAAGGATGAATGATCTTAAGTGGAGGAGGATGTAAGGCCCCGTGAAATTTCTACTCAAAAACCTGAATCTCATGGTGCCAAGTTAGGATCATGTGTTAGAAATTTATAAATTGCTCGCCGCGGTTCAGACCCTTTAGATTGATCTCTGCATTAAAAAGTTAAAGAATAGTGTTTTCCAGAAAAGTGCAATTCTGCGGTCATATGCGGTTGCATAACAGCTATGCAGACTACATAGCAGCCGCAGAGTCAAGTAGTGTGATGGTTAATTTTGAGGTCAACTATGCGGCCAATTATGCGATTGCATAGTCTATATGCGGGTCGTATGGTCATCGCATAATCCCCTTGGAATTTTTGCGAGGGGCAGCTCTGCGGTGCATTCTGCGACTGCAGAACAGGTATGCGGACCGCATTCTTGTCGCATACCCAAGCAGTTTGTTCAGGTTTTTGGGAGCATTTTTGCGGTCCATTCTGCAGGCCGCATGTCAACTTTGCGATCGCATATACGACCACAAATCTGAGTCGGGGCTCCAGATTTCTAGATTTTAAACCTGACCCCCTGTCGTTATATCCTGTGCAATAACGCATTTTGAGCTTATTTCCTAGTGCCTTTAGAGTGAGAGGGAGGTTCTAAGAGAGGGAAGGTGCCTTTCATCAAAATTGCTCCACAAATCCTTGTTAAAATATTGAAGATAATCAAGTGGGGCACCTAAGCCTTCATCCTAGGAGGTAAGACTTCAACACCTCAGTTGTTAATTTTATACATAGTTATGATGGGTCATTAGTGAGGTAATTCATGGGGATACGGATGATTGCATTGCATGCATGTGTTCTTAGAAGATATGGGGAAACTATAAATAGAGAGGCATGGGGAATAGGCTAGTGTAATCTTGCATAAAAGGACCATAAGACCTTAATGAACACTCAATGCTTGATAAAATGCTCAAGTGAGCTTATGTTATGATCTTTTCCTGATTATGGATTCGATTGTGCTACATTGCTTAAATAGATTGAAGTGCGAACATTCTGGAACATTATAGGATTAAGGAAAGCTTTATTGAGGTATGTATGGCTAAAACCCCTTTTTATTAGAGATTGAGCTCCGTTGGCATTTACAGAAATGTGGTAAGATTAGAATTGGTTGATGTATTGACTGTTATTTCACATGAATTGGTTGCAATTATATATATACATGAAGGGTGGACCTCAATGTGTCTAGTGTACTATTCTTGATATTTGGAGATGTGCGAAGAATACGAATCATGTGTTGAAATGCCAAGGCTATAAGCCAAGATTACAATTGAGATTGTCATACTAATTATGAAATCTTACCTATGCTTGCAACTTGAATTGCTTTGGTATATGCCTATGATCATAAATTGCAAGGTTAACATTGAAAGTGGAAATGATGTGATAATTGTGGTCCAAAGTGCCAATGAATTGATATGATGTATATGAAATAAAGACTCAAATGAGTTGATTAATGAGAAAGGAACAACGCCTAGGTAAGGCAACCTAGCCGATCGGGCTGTGATCGGACACCAGGCCGAATATATGGTGTTAATGTGCTGATATTAAATTCTGAAAAGAAGGGAAATGAAATGGTGATTGAGGTATATGTCTCAAATGAGACAACCTAGTCGATCGGGTCTTGATCGGACTCCGCTCAAGATAGCGGTGGTATTGAGAACAATGATGAACATATGAAAAAAATTCCCCAAACTAAAGTTATGGAAATTGTGTGAAAGATTATATGCTGCTCTTATTGATGATGTGGTGTCTGGTTAAAACCTTTGATTGTCTCTTGTGATTTCTTTGTTCTTACATGATAGTTCTTTCTAATAAAATGGTGTTTAGTTATACATACTAGCACTATTCCATGGTACTAACATCACTTTTGTCGGGGGCACTACATTTTTAAATGAATATAGGTGGCTTCATAGCAGATAGTACTGATTGCGTGTAGCAGAGTATCCTCTTCTCAAAGTCTTGGTGAGCTCTTTTCTCCTTCAAGGGTTTATGTGGTACATCTTTTGTTATAGATATCCAATTTTGAGGTACAGCCGAGGCCTTGTTGTTGGCAGTGTCATACTTGTCTTTTGTATCTTTAGAGGCTCCGTAGACATTTGTATGGGTTATGTATGGGTGTTGGATGGGTCTATGAACTTGGTTGTAATCTTAAACTCTTGTTTCTCTAAATTGTAACAGTATGAAATCTTGGAAACTTAACTACAGTTTAAGACTGCGATATGATATGATCTGTCAATGTCGAATGTACCATCTTTCTTATTGTCTAAGTGAACGAAAACATGTTTCCCTTAGTCTTATTGAGTTGGGTAGAAAGTGTTTGATAAGGCTTGCTCAGTTGAGTTCACTCGATTGAGCGTCTGTCACTCCTCTCGAGGTTGGGGCGTGATAAACTTGGTATCAGAGCCTACGGTTTTAAAGTGTCCTAGGATGTCTCGGAGCCGTGCCTAGTAGAGTCCTTCTTATAGGTGTGCAATCGACCACATCTATAAGTTGGAGGCTACTTGGGCATTTAGGAATAACACCCTTCTTTGATATTGTAGTTCGTGTGGCAAAAAACTTGTTATGAAACTATTCCCTCTCTAATTAGTGCATTGTTCTATCTTTCAGTAAATGGCACCTAAGAAGAAAGCGAGAATTGGCCAAGAAGCCAATGCCACCTCAGGAGTGGCTGATGATTTACTACTTGATACTGCGGGTGAGGGTAGTCGCCCTGCTATCACCCTGTCTAATTCATCAATTCCAAAGTAGACTACCCTAGTTCCTACACCTGCGGAGGGTACCACTATCCCTTCAATTGATAATCCTATTTCGCCTCCAGCCCCGGCCTCTGGTTCTGGTATATCTAATGGGGGATCTTAGGGGAGCTATTCAGATGTTGACTCTGCTAGTGGCCTCTCAGGCCCAGAGGCTGAATGCTGCACCCAGTTCATCTAGCCAGCAATGGGATTCCAACAGCTCCAGGGTAAACATATTTCTTCAGTTAGACCCTCTAGTGTTTTCGGGTGCCAATCCAGAAGAAGACCCTTAGGATTTTATTGATGAGATGCACAAGACCCTTAGGGTTATGCGTGCAACTGAGACAGAGGGAGTAGAGTTGGCTGCCTATCGTCTGAAAGGGGTAGCCTATTCGTGGTTTGAGTTGTGGGAAGATTCCCGTGAGGAGGGGAGCCTTCCGGCAAGGTGGAGCGAGTTTGCCGATGCCTTTATAGATCATTTCTTGCCTACTGAGACAAGGGCAGCCCGTGCAGCAGAGTTTGAAAATCTGAAGTAAGGTAGCGGAAGTGTGTGGGAGTACCACATGGAGTTTGCTTGCCTGTCCAAGTATGCCATTCATATGTTTCCTACGATAGAGGCCAGGGTGCACCGGTTTGTTCAGGGCCTTAATCCTTTGAATATTAATGAGGCTTCTACAGCTGCATTGAATTCCGACATGAATTATGGGAAGATGGTAGCATTTGCTCAGATCACAGAGAACTGTAAACTGAAGAATAAAATAGAGAGAGAGGGTAACAGTAAGGCCCGATCTACGAGTAACACGAGAGAGTCATTAGGTGGGGGAAGATCAGCCTTTAGGGGAGGATCATCAGGGCCATTCCAGTATGTTGCACAGTCTTCAGCCAGTGCACCGTCATTAGGGCCCAGCCAGCAGCAGTGGAGTCATTTCAGGCCCGGTCAGGGTAACAGAGGATCCCACCAGTGGGGTCGATCAGGAGAGAGATCCCAGCAGCAACAGAGGTCCCTGTGCCCCAGGTGCGGGAAGATGCACTTAGGGACTTGCTATTTGGAGTTGCCTATATGCTATGGATGTGGGATGAGGGGTCATATTCAGAGGAATTTTCGTGTATCCTGCCAGGGAGCGGGTAGGGGCACAATTCAGTCATCCAGTTCAGCAGCTGCTACATCTTCAGCCCCCTCTCCTGCTCGAAGTGCCCCAGTACATGTAAGGCATGGTGCATCCAGGGGTGGTGCATAGAGTTCAGGAGGACCCAGCCGGTTCTATGCTATGAGTGATCGCCAGACCGCAGAGGCTTCTCCAAATGTTGTTACAGATATTCTGACTGTCCAATCTCATGATGTGTATTCACTTATTGACCTTGGTTCCACCTTGTCATATGTTACACCTTTTGTTGCTATGGAATTTGGAATAGAACCGAGTCAGCTTCATGAGCCATTTTCGGTGTCTACTTTGGTTGGTGAGTCAATTAGGGCTGCTCGAGTTTATAGAGGTTGTGTTGTTACGGTATGGGGTAGGGATACCACGACTGATCTTATTGAATTAGGGATGGTCGACTTTGATGTAATAATGGGAATGGATTGGCTCTATTCATGCTTTGCCAAACTTGATTATCGTAATAGAGCCATTAGGCTTGAATTTCCTAATGAGCCCGTTTCGAATGGAAGGGAGATAATGTAGTGCCTAAAGGTCGGCTTATTTCTTCCCTTAAGGCCGCGAAGATGATCAAGAAAGGGTGTATCTATTATTTAGTTCGGGTTACAGCCACCAATGCCGAGGCGCTTAGCCTTGAGTCCGTGCCAGTTGTGAATGGATTTACGGATGTCTTTCCAGATGAACTCCCTGGGATTCCACCGGACAGGGAGATCAATTTTGGGATCGATGTGATGCCAAGCACACAACCTATATCAATTCCACCTTACAGGATGGCACCGGCAGAATTGAAAGAGCTAAAGGAACAACTGAAGGATTTACTAGAGAAGGGTTTCATCCTGCCGAGTGTGTCATCGTGGGGCGCACCGGTCTTGTTTGTAAGAAAGAAAGATGGGCCGCTACGGATGTGTATTGACTACCAGCAACTTAACAAGGTCACAATCAAGAATAAATATCCTCTACCAAGAATAGATGACTTGTTTGATCAATTGCAAGGTGCTACGTGTTTCTCAAAAATTGACTTGCGGTCCGGGTATCATCAATTGAAGATAAGGGAGCAGGATATTCCAAAAACAACTTTCAGGGCTCGGTATGGACATTTTGTATTTCTAGTGATGTCTTTTGGGCTAACAAATGCCCTGACAACTTTCATGGATCTTATGAATCGAGTCTTCAAGACTTTTCTAGACTCCTTTGTGATAGTGTTCATTGACGATATTCTTGTGTATTCCCGAAGTCGTGAGGACCATGCTGACCATCTCAGGGCAGTTCTGCAGACTCTTCAACAACATCAATTGCATGCAAAATTTTTAAAATGTGAATTTTGGCTTGACTGTCACATTCTTGGGTCATGTCGTCTCCAGGGAAGGAATTATGGTTGATCCTCAAAAGATTGCAGCAGTGAAGAATTGGCCTAGACCTACCACTCCAACAGAGATTTGCAGTTTCTTAGGTTTGGCTGGATACTACAGGAGATTTGTGAGGGGGTTTCTACTCTTGCCTTTCCATTAACTAAATTGATGCAGAAAGCAATTAAATTCCAATGGTCCGATGCTTGTGAAAAGAGTTTCCAAGAGTTGAAATCAAGATTGTCTACAACACCGTTATTAGCCCTGCCAGAGGGTACAGAGGGATTTGTGGTGTATTGCGATGCTTCAAGGATCGGGCTTGGGTGTGTGTTAATGCAACACGACAAGGTTATAGCCTACGCTTCTAGGCAACTCAAAAATCATGAAAATAACTACCCAACCCATGACTTAGAGCTTGCGGCAGTAGTGTTTGCGCTAAAGATTTGGCGAAATTATTTGTATGGGGTCCATGTGGATGTATTTATGGATCACAAGAGCCTTCAATATATTTTCAAGCAGAAGGAGTTGAATCTGAGACAAAGAAGATGGCTAGATTTACTCAAGGACTATGATATTCTCTATCACCCGGGAAAGGCTAATGTTGTGGCGGATGCTCTTAGTCAAAATTCTATGGGAAGTTTGGCTCATTTGGAGGCATATCAGAGGCCGTTGGCTAGGGAGGTTCACCAGTTGGCTAGTTTGGGAGTTCGCCTTGCGGACTCTAATGAAGGAGGAGTGATTGTGCAGAATAAGGATGAATCATCGCTTGTAGCAGAGGTGAAGGAGAAGCAATTTGACGATCCATTATTAGCACAACTGAAAGAGGGGATTCATAAACATAAGATCACAACTTTTTCCTTTCGCATGGATGATGGTACCTTACGGTACCAAGGCCGCCTATTTGTCCCAGATATTGATGGCCTTCGAGAAAGGATCATGGGGGAAGCTCACACTTCCAGGTATTCCGTGCACCCAGGGTCTATGAAAATGTATCATAATCTCAAGGAAGTTTATTGGTGCAACAAAATGGAAAAGGAGGTGGCGGACTTTGTGGCAAGATGTCCGAACTGTCAGCAAGTGAAAACCGAACATCAAAGGCCCTGTGGATTGGCCCAATGCATAGAAATTCCAATGTGGAAATGGGAGATGATCAACATGGATTTTGTGGTAGGATTACCGCGCACTCTATGCAAGTTCGACTCAATTTGGGCAATCGTGGACCAACTCACTAAATTAGCGCACTTCTTGCCAGTTAAATCTACCGACACAGCCGAACAATATGCTCAGTTGTATATCTTGGAAATAGTCAGGTTACATGGCACTCCGGTTTCAATCATTTCAGATCGAGGGGCTCAGTTCACAGCCAACTTTTGGAAGAAATTTCAGCAAGGTTTGGGCACGCAGGTAATCTTAGCATAGCTTTTCACCCGCGAATCGACAGGCAAACAGAGCAGACTATTTAGACGCTTTAGGACATGTTACGTGCTTGTACTCTCGATTTCGAAGGGAGCTGGGATGATAATTTGCCACCCATAGAGTTTGCTTATAACAACAACTTTCATGCTAGTATCCAGATGGCACCATTTGAAGCATTGTAAGGTATGAGATGTAGATCTCCCATTGGGTGGTTCGAAGTTGGAGAAGCTGAATTGATAGGGCTGGACCTTGTGCATCAGGCTATGGAGAAAGTCAAGATTATCAAGGAAAGGTTGAAAACTGCTAAGAATCTCCAAAAGTCTTATTCCGATATTCATCGCAGAGATTTGGAGTTCAAAGAAGATGATTGGTTATTTTTGAAGGTTTCCCCCATGAAGTGTATCATGAGGCCTTGAAATAAAGGAAAATTGAGTCCGAGGTATATCAGACCGTACAAAATCATTCAGAGGATTGGTCAGGTGGCGTACAAGCTTGAGCTGCCACCTGAGATGTCATTGGTACACCCAGTCTTCCATGTGTCTATGTTGAAAAAGGTAGTGGGAGATCCGTCCACTATTGTGCCAGTTGGAACTGTTGAGGTTAATGAAGAACGGTCTTATGAAGAAGCTCCAGTTGCCATTCTTGACAGGCAAGTCCGAAAATTGAGAAATAAGGAAATTGCCTCCGTGAAAGTGTTATGGCGGAACCAGCAGGTTGAAGAAGCCACTTGGGAAGCAAAGGAAGAAATGAGAAAGAAGTACTCACATTTGTTTGTATAGCCATATAATAGCTTTTTATGCATTTGGTCCCCATGAACTCCTACCTTTAGATTTGATCTATGTAAACTATTCCATTTTGGTTATATATGTTGCCTATGCGGCCATGGTTGGTGTTGCACAAAGTATGTTATGTCCATGGAACATGTATATGCTGTTAGGATATGTTTCGGGGGCCCTCTAACAGGTGGACATGCCTAGGTACAAAGGAAACTCTGGCGAAATTTTTAGAAATTTATGGAATTAGCTAAATTTGGGGCTGTTGATATGTTTCATGTTGTGAAAAGCAGAGGTTGCATCAAGATTGCTAATAAGTGAACCTTCATCCTCATTCGAGGATGAATGATCTTAAGTGGGGGAGGATGTAAGGCCCCGTAAAATTTCTACTCAAAAACCCGAATCTCGTGGTGCCAAGTTAGGATCATGTGTTAGACATTCATAAATTGCTCGCTGCGGTTCGGACCCTTTGGATTGATTTGTGCATTAAAAAGTTAAAGAATAGTGTTTTCCAGAAAAGTGCGATTCTGCGGTCAACTATGCGGTCGCATAATAGCTGTGCGGACCGCATAGTCGCCCCAGAGTCTGGCAGTGTGATGGTTAATTTTGAGATCAACTATTTGGCCAATTATGCGATCACATAGTCGATATGTAGGCCGCATGGTCATCGCATAATCGCCTTGGAATTTTTGTGAGGGGCAGCTCTGTAGTGCATTGTGCGACCGCAGAACAGGTATGCAAACCACATTCTTGTCGCATACCCAGACAGTTTGTTCAGGTTTATGGGAGCATTTTTGCGGTCCATTCTGTGGGCCGCATGTCAACTTTGCGATCGCATATGCGACCGCAGATCTGAGTCGGGGCTCCAGATTTCTAGATTTAATCCTGACCCCTTGTTGTTATATCCTGTGCAATAGCTCATTTTGAGCCTATTTCCTGGTGCTTTTACAATCAAAGGGAGGGTCTAAGAGAGGGGAAGTGTCTTTCATCAAAAATGCTCCACAAATCCTTGTTAAAACATTGAAGATAATCAAGTGGGGCACCTAAACCTTCATCCCAGGAGGTAAGACTTCATCACCTCAGTTCTTAATTTTATACATATTTATGAGGGTTCATTAGTGAGATAATTCATTGGGATAAGGGTGATTACATTGCATGCCTGTGTTCTTAGAAGATATGGGAAATTATAAATAGAGAGGCATGGGGAATGTGTAGTGTAATCTTGCATAAAAGGACCATAAGGCCTTAATGAACACTCAATGCTTGATAAATTGCTCAAGTGAGCTTCGATTATGATCTTTTCCTGACTGTGGGTTCGATTGTGCTACATTGCTTAAATAGATTGAAGTGCGAACATTCCGAAACATTATAGGATTATTGAGGTATGTATGGCTAAAACCCTCTTTTATTAGAGATTGAGCTCCATTGGCATTTACGCAAATGTGGTAAGATTAGAATTGGTTGATGTATTGACTGTTATTTCACATGAATTGGTTTGCAATTATATATATACATGAAAGGTGTGCCTCAATGTGTGTAGTGTACTATTCTTGATATTTGGAGATGTGCGAAGAATACGAATCATGTGTTGAAATGCCTAGGCTATAAGCCAAGATTACAACTGAGATTGTCATGCTAATTATGAAATCTTACCTATGCTTGCAACTTGAATTGCTTTGGTATATGCCTATGATCATAAATTGCAAGGTTGACATTGAAAGTGGAAATGATGTGATAATTGTGGCCCAAAGTGCCAATGAATTGATATGATGTATATGAAATAAAGATTCAAATGAGTTTACTAATGAGAAAGGAACAACACCTAGGTAAGGCGGCCTAGCCGATCGGGCCGTGATCGGACACCATGCCGCACACATGGTGGTAATATGCTGATATTAAATTCCAAAAATAGCCGATCGGGTCGCGATCGGACTCCGCTCAAGATAGCGGTGGTATTGAAAACAATGATGAACATATGAAAAAAAATGCCCCAAACTAAAGTTATGGAAATTGTGCGCAAGATTATATGATTCTCTTTTTGATGATGTGGTGTCCGGTTAAAACCTTTGATCGTCTCTTGTGATTTCTTTGTTCTTACATGATAGTTCTTTCTAATAAAATGGTGTTTAGTTATACATACTAGTACTATTCCATGGTACTAACATCCCTTTTGCCGGGGGCGCTACATTTTTAAATGAATGTATGTGGCTTCATAGCGGATAGTGCCGATCGCGCGTAGCGGAGTATCCTCTTGTGTGGTACATCTTTTGTTATAGATATCCACTTTTGAGGTACAACCGAGGCCTTGTTGCCGACATTGTCATATTTGTCTTTTGTATCTTTAGAGTCTCCGAAGACGTTTGTGTGGGTTATGTACGGGTGTTGGATGGGTCTATGAACTAGGTTGTAATCTTAAACTCTTATTTCTCTAAATTGTAACTGTATGGAATCTTGGAAACTTAACTACGGTTTAAGGTTGCGATATGATATGATCTATCAATGTTGAATGTACCATCTTTCTTATTGTCTAAGTAAGGAAAAACATGTTTCCCTTATTCTTATTGAGTTGGATAGAAAGTGTTTGATAAGACTTGCTCAGTTGAGTTCACTCGATTGAGTGTCGATCGTGCCTCCCGAGGTTGGGGCGTGACACCTGACTCTCGGCCACTCGGTTTGCATAACATACTATTTTCAAGCTCTTTCTTATTTTCTAGTCTCACACTTAAGATCTGCTGCTTAACAACTAGCATAAAAATATATCACATATTTTTAGAACCACAAAATCAAATCTAATTGTTATTAACATTTTCAAGGTAAACAATTTGGCCCCCACCATGGGGCTAAAAATAATAGTGATTGTTTTCGTACTGGTTTACTAAAATAACGCAAGTTATCCTTCACACTTTTTCTTGTCCAAGAATCTTTGATTTCAGGTCAAAATGTCTAACTCAGTAAATGCACATGAAAACAACGGTCCTGAGGACCATGGAGAGAATAGTGTAGCTGTTCCAGGTATCAGTGTACCACCACAAAACCCTGAGGATGCACCAGAACCAATTCTCGTGGATGTGGTCTTATGCAGTGCCCAACATGTGGATGTAAGCTCGCACACTAACCAAAAATGCTTCGCGCTTCAAAGAAGTCTGCTAATATTACAAGAAACGGCTCTAGGGCCAGAAATTTCCCGAACAACTCGGGGACTGACATAAAAAACGCAAAGTGGTAAGACCTCCGGGTTAGAAACTTCTAACTCATAGGCCCTCGACGAGGCAGTATCAAAGTTTTCAAAGAATGGCTCCATAGCCAAAAAAGAGCTCGATGTCTCGGGGACTATCGCCGACTGTTACCCATTGAGCTGTCAAAAACTCGAGGCCATAAGGCCCCGTGCAGACAATCTCGAGCTCATAAGACCTCCATAAGGCAATACCAAATATTTAAGAACTCAAGCAAGGCATGAATCATACTTGTACCAAGAATCTGTAAGACCTCAAGCAAGACATGAATTATACTTGTGCCAAGTAACATATCTATAAAACCTCAAGTAAGGCATGTTCAAATTTATAAGACCTTACAAAAGCCATAATCCCAATCTTAAAGTTAAGGCTATATATTCAAACTTGTAAGACCTCTAAAAAGGCATACCCTCGATATAGACGCCGAAGCTACTTCACTCGGGGACTAAAAGGCTATGGGCAAGCATAATGACTACGGTCATAAGGCTCCAGCCAAACTAACGCGACTCAGAGACGCCCGACCGTTGACATAAAATCACATGCCTTCAATTACTTTGAAAAACTTTGAAAAGAACGGGTTAATCAAGCTACCCTTGGCATAAGAAAGCGAGCTTCGATCATGTTAGCTCCGAACAATAAGCTTCAAAATAATTAAGCTTTCAAGCGAAACCTCCTGAGGTGCTCATTTATCGCTACACAAACGGCTCACAATCGAGGTTCTTATCAAACCGTCGAAGTGTCGGGTGAACACAAAAACTTCAAAAAAGTCTTTAACGAGGGAAAAATAAAGCCTATTATAGAGGTCGTACCGACCCAACGCATCAGAGCCTAAGCGCCAACCTATATTAAAGGTCGTATCGTCCCAATGCGTAAGAGCCTAAGCGCCAGCCTATATTAAAGGTCATACCGACCCAACGCGTAAGAGCCTAAATGCCAGCCTATATTAAAGGTCATACCGATCCAACACATAAGAGCCTGAGTGCCAGCCTATATTAGAGGTCGTACCGACCAAATGCGTAAGAGCCTACGGGCCAGCCCAACAAGCCTCAGGGTCGATTTGTAAACCTAAGTGTTTTACCTTGAAATCCAACTCATATGGCTGATCATTGACAAACGTCAAAATTCAAAACAAAAGAAGGATATACACAAGCAAAGGGAAATTCACGAAAGATGAAACCAAAAGGTTTCCTTTTATAAGTACATATGAAATAATATAAAGCTTCATTTACAAAGTTCTCTAAGAACACTGTACGCAGAATCAAAAAGAAAAAGCCTAGTCTACTTTCCCCTCAGGGACTATGGCTTCATCTGCCTCTTCCTCATTATCTTCAATGTCAGATACAAAGGAACTTGGCGTCATATTCATCTGCCTTGGACTGCTCTATCTCTTTCGAGAGATCAAAGACCCTAGCATAGATCTCCTCGAGGTTTCCCTCCGGGACTTGCACCGGGCATATTCATTACTTTTATTCTCCCGATCGGAAGACCCTCTCAACTCAGCTCGAGCATTAGAGCATCTTTTAAATAGACGACCACTTTCTTATCAGCCTTAGCTCGAATCTCTTCAGCTTCAGCCCGGGCATCCACGACCTCGATCTTTATATCCAAAAAGTCATACTCGAGCCTTGCAATCCTGCTCGTCTGGACCAAACTGTTTTCACAAGCATTCTGGAGTTGCACCTCGACGACAGAAACCTTGTCCAAAGCATACTACTTGGCCGCAACTTGGGAATCTATCTAAGCCCTTAGCTCATTACACTCATACATAGCCCGACCAATTTTTCCCCAAAGGCGTTCCAAGTCCTTCGTCTTTTTCTGCAACTAAAGTATCAGAATATTAATCTCCAAGGGTAAAAGAAGAAATATGCATCCCCTCGAAATAAAGGTTACCTTTCTCTTGAGGTAGTCTTCATAGTTCCTACTTCGACTCGCCTCGTACTGCAGGTATACCAAATCTTTTTCCCTTTTATCGCAAAGAAGCCTGAGGAATTTCTCTCCATTCAAGGCTTTCTGCAACCTAGCTTCACTACAGAGCAGGTTGAACTTAAGCTTGTCAAAGGCCTATGAAAAAGAAGCTCAGTGAGAAAATGAAAATGCAAAACTGAAAAACCAACAAAGTCAACCAAAACTCACCACACAACAGAGCTGCTGAGCCTCCTCAAAGGTTGAATGTGCGTCTACTAGCCTAGTCTCACCGGCCCCAGTCGAACAGCTCTTGGTAGGGATATGATCACTCGATACCCCACTTAATTTAGGAAGCCCATGGTCTCAAACATCCCTCGAAGTACCTTCGACGAGAGAAGAATACGGTTGTAGAAAATTTGTATCCCTTGAAGTACCTTCGACGGGAGAAGAAGACAGCGGTAGAAAAACTTTATCCCTCGAAGTACCATCGACGGGAAAAGAAGGCGACGGCAAAAGAGGAACCAGTTTTCCGAAGCTGGAAGCCTCTCCGAGGGGGCACAGTCTCATCTTAGGAAATTCTCCATTGCTTGCGGCGACGGAATTAATACACATAAAAGAAAGAACCTTTCAAAGAAATTAAACCATGCAGCACGTACCATGGTGTTTTGCCTCCTTCTACCCTGCGATAGGTCTCGCCACTTACGCTCATTGTAGGTCGAGCGAGCTGCTAGATTCCAAGCCCCATCCACCAGGTCGGGGACCTCTTATGACATCCATGAGATTGCTGTAAAAAAGAAAAGAAAACATCTTTACGGAGTTCGCCTCCACTCCGAATGAAAAATGGTAAAAACACAAGTGTACCACTTACGTGTGAAACTCCATTTCTCATGAAATGGCAGGAACTCTGCGGGGATAATATCGATAGTCCGCACTCGGACAAATCGGCTCATCCACCCTCGGTCCCCATCTTCTTCATCATCATCAACAAAGAGCCTAGTGGATCGACATCGTAAAGTTATTAGGCCTCTGTAATTAAAGGGCCGGTACAACCTGATGAGATGGCTATGGGTGAACTCAAGCCCGACTTCCTCTACAAAGAACCTCATCACCAATACTATCCTCCAGAACGACGGGTGAACTTGTACCAGGGTAGCCCGATATCTTCGAGACAAGTCAAGCACGACTCTATCGAGAGGGCCCAACATAAAGGGGTACATGTATACATTCAAAAACCCATCTATATGAGTTATGATGTTCTCTTCCAGGGAAGGTACCCACAGTACCACCTTTTCTCCCCATCCGTAGTCTCTCCTCACTGCCTCGAGGTGTTCCTCTCCTATCAATGAAATGAACCTCGACGCATGCTACCAATGGTCCTAAACATTGGGAGGTCTCTCTAACATAAAGTCCCTCCCCGATACAAAATATCTCCAGGTTAGCTTATCGGATGCCGGCGGTGTACTACCAACCGAGTGGGAAGCAGAGGCGGAACTTTCGTCTTCTTGGTGAGCGGGTTTTGGCATAGCAGCCATAACTATGGTGAAACAAGGGAAGGGAAATGAAAACTTAGGCGAAAGCTTTGAAATAAAATGGTGAAAGAGTTGACGCAAGGAAGGGGAACTCTATAGAAAGGATAGCTGCTCAAAGTAGCGGGATCCTCAAATAAAGGGAAAGCAAACTCATATATAGAGCAAGCGGCGACTGTCCGCCTACTCTAAAGGCCAATTAATTCTGGCTAGACCATTATCACTTTTGAGGAAGTGTACCGGCGGAATCACCTCGGTCATTAATGGTCGTGTCATACGAATGAAGCTGTCATACAACGTTCGAGGGGTTGAGGATTCCCATATCTCTGTTACTATAACTATGGGTTCTAAGGAGCCATCAATATCAATCGAGCCTTGAGATGGTGCCCGATCACGAGGATCTCTGCTATTACAAGAGCGAGTCATTCACCCGATTCTCTGGCCCCCGGGCTACCCGAGTTTGAGACAATTCTCACTCGGGGACTATTCATAAAGCCTCAGGGCTATCTCTATTTCGGGCTCGAACCAACGCCTGCTCGACTATTAAGCCCAAAGGCTACCCGAGTTTGAGCCAATTCTCACTCGAGGATTATTCGCAAAGCACCAGAGCTACCTACATATCAAAGTTCAATTTGAACGCTCTCTCAATTATTTTAAGCCCGATGGACACCCGAGTTCGAATGCATCCTCGCTCAGGAACTATCTATAATGCCTTAAGGCTATCTTCATTTTAAGCTCAAGGCTAATTTTCGCTCAGTTGGAGGCCACCCAAGTGCAAACAAACTCTCACTTGGGGACTATTTGTAAAGGCCTAAGGGTTATCTTTATTTTCAGATGATCAAGCAAACTCTCACTTGAGGACTAGCAGCGAGGCCTAACAAGGCTAAGCCTTATTCCCAAGAGAATCGAGACCCTGCTCTCACTCAACTCGAACTCAGAGGTCCCGACAACCTAGGTTCGTATCGGATCAATCCAGTCTTGGTCCGAGGGATGACAAAGAATTTCAAAGAACATCATATTAACCAATCAAGAATAAAAGGAATTCCTATATCCGGGTCCAGTATTTGGACCGATCGATAAAGTCACAGGCTTGGATTTTTCAAACACAGGCAAAAGGAGGATCCAACACAAGGCAAAGGAAGATTGAAAGAAAGTTTTGCATTAATAAATGATGATTACAAAAGCCCACGAGGGGTCCTTACACTAAAACAAAGAAGCAAAATACAATAGATAAAGAGCCTAATCTACTTTCGAGGTTATGTCCTTGGGAACGACATCTACGAGAACCATTTCCTCGAGGATCCCATTTCGATCTTCAGAGCAGTATCTTTGATAGTCTCTTCCGAATCAGCTATAGCCTATCAAAGAGCAAAAGCTTTTATTAGGCAGGGAAAATTGTGGCTTGGTGAAAAATTTGGCGAATATGGGTCTCGTCAGCACTACTATTGTGAAGCCACTTCCATAGACATTGCACCGGTGTGGGATGCAAAATTTAGTAGATGGCGCTACCTCACTCCAAGGAAAGCAAAGGGAGTGAAGCATCACACCAAGTTGAAGTTAAGAGAGATGAGCAGCAGTTCACGGTACATATATCGTCTGATGCGGGAATAATTTGAAGCCCATCTCTCATTAGTTCAGGCAAACAACAACAACAACAACAAACCAGTATGTTCTCACTCAGTGGGGAAAATCTCTAAAAAAGAGCCATGGCATAACTGGCAAAACCGTTGCCGTGTGACCTTACGGTCACGGGCTTGAACCATGGAAAAGGGTTAAAGGCTGTTGATGAATGACTGGGTGGAATTTTGGTTCAAGACACCTCCCATTTATGGAAAGGCACTAACGTATCAACCAACACAATCAATGCCTTTGGGAAACGTATCAACAGGCACAATCAATGCTTATTGGGAAACAGATCGGCGGCGATATCACCGCTTTTGGGAGAACAAACCGGCAGAGTATTGAATGCTTCTGGAAAGATGGATTTATTGTATGCTTTCAGTCACTTGGAACCCTGACGTCACGAGCATGACATCATCGAAAGATGTTCAAGAAAGTCAAGGTCAAGACCGTTTCTTATCATTTTCACTTTAAGAAATGCGGGGACTATCTGTATACGGCTAAAATCAGAGAGTCCAATTTTATGATCATTATGACATTTCGTAGCCCGTCTCTAGAAGGCTCGAGGCACAGCTCGAGGTTTGATCCCGAGGGTTCCCTATGTTTGACCCTGGGGCAGTGCAAATCGTCGGTAATGATGGAAAAGCGGGAGATTCTCAAGGCATGTGGTTAGAGCTGACCAGGTCTACTAGACTAGTATATGTCCGTACCATGACATTAAATGGTTGTACCAGCCGCATATCTTTGTAATAAATGCACCTGTACTATGTTGGGATTCTCTCTCCTATATAAAGGGGACCCTTATCATTTAGTAAGACACATGACATTCAATACAAGAACAAGAACATTCTCTGCTCTCCAACTTAAACATATTCTACCGTCAATTCTTTGACGTGATAAAAATCATAATCGGCTCCGGCAAAGCATAGTTCATATACAGCCCTTCGGCATAACAGAAATTCATAACCATTTAATAACTTAGAAACTTCAGTTTAAATGAAAGTTGTTTAAAGCATTTGTTCAACATTTTCAATAGAGGCTCGGTCTAAAGATGAGTGAAATCAGCAAATAAATCAACATATTCAATAGAAACTCACTTTAAGGAGGAGTGAAAACAGTAAGTCCATAAACAGACCCTTCAGGCAAAGCATCACTCATGTACATGTATATATATAGCCCCTCGGGCAAGCCTCTCAGTCACCCATGACTAAAATCTTACCAATCAACACTCACACTCAGCACTCACACTCAATAAGTACCATATAATAACCGCTGCAGCGTGCAACCCGATCCATATATATAGTCGACTGTGCTCACTGGGGGTGTGCAGACTCCGGAGAGGCTCCTACAGCCCAAGCGCTATATTGCTGCGACGTGCAGCCCGATCCAACATATCGCTGCGGCATGCAGCCCGATCCATATATCGCTGCGGTGTGCAGCCCGATCCGTATACATAATATATATATTGCTGCGGCGTGCAGCCCGACCCATAAATATAAACCTCACAACCAGGCCCTCAGTCTCTCTCATTCATTAACCTCTCAATAAGGCCCACGGTTTATCTCAGTCATCACCTCACAATCACTCGGACCATCAGTAAAACAGGGAACTCAGCCCAAACAATTTTCACATTTTAAGAAGTAAAGTGATAAAACCAGATTTACATAATAAACAGATAAAACACGACTGAGGATATGCTTTCAAAATAAGTTGAGTGAGGAATAATAGTGAAAATTCCCCTAAGGGTCACAACAGGTCGACACAAGGCCCCAAACATGGCATACAACCTAAAACATAATATCAATCTCTAAAATATGGAATATCATAAGATCTCAGATCAAATACGCGACTTAACAGGTCAGCACAAGGCCCTTCAGGACAGTATTTACAATCATTACTTACTTTAAACCAGACAAAAATCTACGTTGCAATACACTTGCCTCTCGACTCGGACTCAAATCGCCCCGAATCTATCCAAAATAAGAATCATATCATCAATACATGCCAAAGGGACAAAGTCCACACGAAAATAATCAAATTAAACTCATCACGAAATTGGTCCACCTCGACCCCCAGGCCCACGTCTCGGAATCCAACAAAAAATTAAATTTATAGAATCCTCATCCTCCCACGAGTCTATACATATCAAGATCATCAAAATCGGACCTCAAATGGCCCCTCAAATCCCCAATTTAACTCTCCAATTTCAAACCCTAATTTTCCCAACTCTTTCTCTAATTTTTCCCACTAATTTCATGAATAAACAATGAAATAATCACCATAAACACAAGATATAAAGCCCAAGTAGCTTAACTCTCTATCAACACTTTATTTCCTCTTGAAATCACAACTTGGAGCTCCAAAATCGCAAATATATGATGAACAAATGACCGAAAATCGTGAAGGGGCCTATTAAAACATTCTGCCCAGCACTTTCGCACTTGCGATCCCATTAGCGCGCCCGCGCTTCCGCTTCTGCGGATTTCAATTATCTCACCAGGCCTTGCATATGCGGTTGCCTTACCGCTCCTGCAGTATCGCAGATGCGGTTACTAAGCCGCACCTGCGGTGCTCCACGCACATGCGTCTCTCTTCCGCTCCACATTTCGCTTTCGATCAAAAAGTCTATCAAACTTCATCCGAATGACTTGAAATTTTGCACAAACATCACAAATGACACAACGGACCTACTCCAATATTTGAAATTTCATTCCGACCCCGATATCAAAATCTCACCTATTAACTGAAAAACGTCAAAATTCCAATTTCGCCAATTCACACATAAACCTTCCGCGGACCTCCAAAAGACATTCTGATCATGCTCCCAAGTCCCAAATCACCTAACAGAGCTAAACAAATCATAAAAATTCAAATCCGAGATAAAATTAGGTTCAACCTTTCAAATTTTTAAGCTTCAAACTGAGAACTGTTCTTCTAAATTCATTCTGATTGTCCTGAAAACCAAAACCAACGATTTACATAAGTTATAATACATCATACGAGGCTAGTCATGCCCGAGAACTGGCGAGCGAAGTGCAAAAGCTCAAAACAACCGGTTGAGTCATTATAGAAGTGAGCTGCCTTCCGAGCCCGTTCTGCAGCACCCAAAGTCTTTCTTTTGCTTTCACTTTCTGTCTATTTCACTTCAGACAATAGTGTAGTATTTTTTTATATATTCTACTAGTAGCTCATAAACTTGTGACACCAGTTCTTGGAAATTATGCTAATAGACACTTGATGATTTTTGATTAATTACTTCATTCTCATTGCTTTTAAAACTGTCTATATCTCAAGTTATTTAATTTTACACTTCTTTTCATTCAATACCTAAAAGTCAACCTTTTTAAAATTTTTAAAATAAATAATCACACGGTTAGTTCAGTGTTGGCTTGCCTAGTGGTAACGTTGGACACCATCAGGACCTATATGAGAAATTGGGTCGTGACATAGATGAACCGTTTGGTGGAAAAGTAATAGTTTTGGAGGTGATATTTGTAAAGTACGATCAATAGTTCCAAAATTGACGAAAGAGAAAACTGTTAAAGCTGCTAGCTTACAAAAATTATACTTATGACCTCAAACGAAAAATATTCAAATGACAAGAAATATAAAAGTAAGAATAGATCCAACATTCAGTGACTTCTTGATTCATGTCGGAAACGAAGAAGAGCATCCAATAGAAGATGATTTGGTTCTTCTAGAACACTTGATTATCAACCCCAATGGTAATAGTAGTGCATTTAATAAGGAAAATATTTTCATCATTAGATTAAAATGCAATTTATGAAAATTACATGATAGAAATTAAAGAGCTATCTTAGCTAGCAGAAATGAATATGTTGATCAACAAAATAAAAGGTTGATTGCTAAGTTTTATAGTAAAAACAAAATATTTTGCAGTTTTGACTCAGCAGAATATGATACTAACAATTACTACCAAGAAGAATACTTAAATACTTTAATACCAAATGGCCTTCTACCGTACATGTTTATTGTCAAGTTCATTATTTCTTACGTATATTAGTGTCACCATATAGGCTGATTTTGAAGAAAAATATGCCCATCATGCTACTGAAAACTTAGATCCTCTGGATAGCTTATGTAATATTACACATATGGAATATAGAAGTTTTGACAATAAAGTCATACATGTAGAACTTATGATACTGGTCAATGTGCTTCTATGTATGCGTTTATCCCCGAATTCAACTTTCGTCTTCCGAAACTAAAGAATATCCTTCTAAATTTGTGTGAAAATAATTTTCAGTATGTTTATATTTTGTAGTTATAATATATAAAACACAAGGACAAACATCCTAAATCTTGGACTATATTTGCCATAATATATTTTCTTACACAAATAACTATATGTTGCACTTTCAAGAAAGATATCAATATTGATAACAAGAGTTCTGGTTATGGCAGAGTAACCAAACCAGTAGAAGGAAACATATACAAAAAAATACTGCCTATAAAGAGGTGTCCGGTAAGGTACCATCACACCTTTATACTACAATATATAATTATCTACTTAACATGAATAAAATTAATCATTTATGTAAGTTCTGATGAAGTCCTTTCATCTTGAATTCACTTGAAAACAAGCCTACCTTTCTGTACTGTTAATTGTATATTGAACTGTACCTGCTGAGCTCGTCACTACTTTCATCCCAGAGGCTAGATTTGTTTCTTATTGAGTTGGTTGTCCTCACGCTACACCTTGCACCTCGTGTGCAGATCCAGGTGCTTCCGGTCACGACGATTGCTGATTTATAGAGACTAGACTTTTAGAGATTATCGAGGTAGCTGTTTGGCATCGGTAGACCTTAACTCTCATCCCTTATCTTCTAGTCTATTTTCAGTGTACTTTCCAGACTATGTTTTTCTGTAGATGTTCATCTACTCGGTGACTCCCATGTTTTGTGAATTTTTCACATTTAGTTATGATATTTATTTAAACCCAATCTCAGTATATTGTTCATTCAGAGTGTTGGCAAATGTTTGGAACGTTGGCTTGCCTGGTACGAGATATGCGCCATCACGACAGGTGAGATTTTGTGTTGTGACAAGTTGGTATTAGAGCCTAGGTTACATAGGTCTCACGAGTCATGAGCAAGTTTAGTAGAGTCTTACGGATTGGGAAGGAGACATCTGTACTTATCTTCAAGAGGCTGCCAAACCCTTAGAAAACTTCAGATTCTTGCATTCTTATTGTGTGGATTTGTTGATTTCGGTAACTAAACTTCTGTTATTCTATTTTCTCAAAGATGGTGAAGATACGTGCTATCGGACAAGATGGACAGCCACCAGTACCACCGGCTAGGGCCACGAGAGGCCAGGGCCGTGGTAGGCACCATGGTACGGGCAGAGGTACGACTCGTACAACCGCTAAAGAAGCACCTGCAGATCCACTAGTTGCTCTAGCTCAGGAGCATGTACTAGTATGGTTGAGCTATTGGGGCCAGGTCAAGCACCAACTATGCCCATTGTGATTCCAAGTCTTTAGGAGGCGTTGGCTGAGATTTTGACTATGTGCACTAGCCTTGCTCAGGTGGTTTCTGTTTTTGCCGCAGTATCCACTTCTTAGGCCAGGGGAGGTACTCAGACTCTCGCCGCCTAAACTCTAGAGCAGGTGATTCAGGGACTTTAGACACATGGGGTAGCACCAGCCCAGCCAGTTGCAGCAGCTTAGGCCCAGGTGGGCCCGGTATAATGGATGATGAGTAGAGAAGACAAGAGAGATTTGGGAGACTCCAACCTCCATCATTCGGTGGGGCTGAGTCTGAGGATGCCTAGAGATTTTGGATAGGTGTCAGTGGATTCTTCGTACGACAGGTATTCTGCAGACCAGTGGGGTCTCATTCACTACTTTTCAGTTTATAGGAGCTGCCATCAGATGATGGGATGCTTATGATAGGTGCAGGCTAGTCGGTGTAGCACAACTTACATGGCATGATTTCTATTCTATTCTTAGAGAAGTTCATGCCACAGTCTCGCATGGAGGAGCTGAATAGATAGTTTGAGCAGCTACGTTAGGATGGCATGTCTATGAACCAGTAAGGGATGAGGTTTTCTGAGTTGGATCATCATGTAGTTTGGTTGGTTCCCACTGATAGAAAGAGGATTAGGAGGTTCACGGATGGCCTCACATGCCAGTTGTAGTTGCTTATAACTCGGGAGAGGGCATCTGGTGCTACTTTTGACGAGGTGGTTAATATTGCTTGGCAGATAGAAATGGTCCATAGTGAGGAGCATGAGGAGAGGGAGGCTAAGAGGCCTCGAGGTCCGGTTGGTCTCAGCGGTGTTCCTTCTTGGGGGACAGTCTTACCATCGTAGGGGTTATCCTTATAGGCCCGCTCAGATGGCTCGATCAGTTCATTGTGTGCATCAACTAGCCATGGTTCATACAATGTCGTCCGGGTCAGTCATCTCTCAGTGCTTTTCTAGCTCAGAGTTCATCTCGTGTACCATCGGTTCAGGGTTCATCTGTACCAAGTTCTTCTAAAAGTTATTCTAATTCTTGGGTCCGCCTTAGTACTTGGTGCCATTGTCCGAGAAGAGTTATTTTGAGTGTGGAGATTTGGGTCACATGAGGAGACATTGCACCCGCCTTTTAGGAGGTCCATCTCAGTAGAGGAGTCAGACTACGACTTTAGCACCAGTTACTTCACCACCCACCCAACTAGCTCGGGTTAGGGCTCAAGCAGCTAGGGGTCATCCTAGAGGGGAGGCCGATTAGGTGGCAGCCAAGTCCGATTCTATGCTCTTCCTACAAGACCATATGTCGTTTCTTCAGACACATTAATCACATGTATTGTCTTAGTATGCCACAAAGATACTTCTGTATTAGTTGACCTTAGTTCCACTTATTCTTAAGTATCATCGTATTTTGCTCATTATCTGGATATGCTTCGTGAGTCCTTAGTTTTATTTGTTCATGTATCTACACTAGTGGACGATACTATTGTTGTGGACCGTGTATTCTGGTCGTGTGCAGTGACTATTGGGGGATTGGAGACTAGGGTTTATCTCTTGCTGCTTAATATGGTTGATTTCGATGTGAACTTTGGTATGGATTGGTTGTCTCCATGCCATGCTATTCTGGATTGTCACACTAATACTGTAACGTTAGCGATGCTGGGGTTGCCAAGGATCGAGTGGAGCGGTTCTCTAGGTTATGTTCCCAATAGAGTGATTTCATATTTGAAGGCCCAACGGATGGTTAGGATGGGTGTTTGTCTTATTTGGCCTTTGTGAGGGGTGTGGTTGCTGATACTCCTACTATTAATTCTGTTCCGGTGGTGCAATATTTTTCCAATGTGTTCCCTGTAGCCCTATAGGGCATGCCACTCGATAGGGATATTGATATTGGTATTGACTTGGTGTCGGGCACTCAGCCCATTTCCATTCATCCATACTGTATGGCGCCAAATGAGTTGAAAGAATTGAAAGATCGGATTTAGGAAATCCTTGATAAGGGGTTTATTAGGCCCAGTGTGTGTCGCATTGGGGTGAACCAGTTCTGTTTGTGAAGAAGAAGGATGGTACCATGCATATGTGCATTGATTATAGGTAGTTGAACAAAGTTACAATCAAGAACAAGTATCCTTTCCCGCGCATTGATGATCTGTTCGACCAGCTTTAGAGAGCAAGGGTGTTCTCTAAGATTGATTTGAAGTCTAGGTATCACTAGTTGAAAACTCGAGACTCAGATATTCTATAGATATCATTCAAGACCCGTTATGGTCATTATGAGTTCCTTGTGATGTCTTTTGGGATGACCAACTCCCCAACAACATTCATGTATCTGATGAACAATGTATTTCAACCTTATCTCGACTCATTTGTCATAGTATTCACTGATGATATCTTGGTGCAATCACGTATCTAGGAGGAGCATGCCCAGCATTTGAGGTTGTGTTGCAGCGGCTGAGGGAGGAGAAGCTTTATACCAAGTTCTCCAAGTGTGAGTTCAGTGGCGTTCTTGGGGCACGTGGTGTCTAGTGAGGGGATTAGGATGGATATGAAGGAGATAAAGTCCGTTCAGAGTTGGCCCAGACCTTCTTCATCTACAAATATTCGGAGCTTTCTTGGCTTGGCTGGTTATTATCTTTGCTTCGTGGAGGGTTTCTCGTATATTGCATCACCTTTGACTAAATTGACTTAAAAAGGTGCCCCTTTCAGGTGGTCGAATGAGTGTGAGGAGACCTTTTAGAATCTCAAGATTGCCTTGACCACAACTCCAGTTCTAATTCTACCTCCTGTTTTTGGTTCTTATACAATGTATTGTGATGCTTCTTGGATTGGTATTGGGCATGTCTTGATGAAAGAGGCAGAGCAATTGCATATGCTTCGCGTCAATTGAAGCCCCATGAGAAGAAATACCTGTTCATGATTTGGAGTTTGCTGCCATTGTTCATGAATTGATGTTTTGGATGCATTATCTCTATGGTGTATCTTGCGAGATATTTACAGATCATTGTATTCTCCAGTACTTGTTCAAACAAAAGGATCTAAATTTGAGGCAGCGGAGATGGTTGAAGCTGCTAAAGGACAATGGTATCACTATTCTATATCATTTCTAGAAGGCCAATGTGGTGGACGATGTCTTGAGTAAGAAGGTGATGAGTATGGGTAGCCTTGTATTCATTCCTATTTGTGAGAGACCTCCTGCAATTGATGTTCAGGCATTGGTCAACCAGTTCGTAAGATTAGATGTTTCGTAGCCTAGTCGGGTTCTAGCTTGTGTGGTTTCTTGGTCATCCTTATATGATTGCATCACATAGCGCTAGTATGATGATCCCCATTTTCTTGTCCTTAAGGACACGATTCAGCACGGTGATACCAAAGATGTTACTAATGAGGGTGATGGGGTGTTGAGGATGCAGGGTCAAATTTGTGTGCCTAATGTAGATGGTCTACGTGAGTTGATTGTTGAGGAGGCCCACAGTTTGCGGTATTCCATTCACCCGGGTGCCACGAAGATCTACCAAAACTTGAGGGAACATTATTGGTGGAGGAGGATGAAGAAGGATATAGTGGGGTTCGTAGCTCGGTGCCTAAACTATCAGTAGGTGAAATATGAGCATCAGGGACTGGTTTGATTACTTCATAGGCTTGAGATTCCGAAGTGAAAATGGGAGCGTATCACCATGGCCTTTGTAGTTGGATTCCCACGGACTTCGAAGAAGTTCGATGCTATCTGGGTGATTGTGGATTGGCTGACTAAATCCGCGCACTTCATCCCAATTGGGACTACTTATTCTTCAATAATTAGCTGAGATCAATATCTACGAGATTGTTCGCCTTCACGGTATGCCAGTGTTCATCATTTCAGACTGGAGCACGTAGTTTACATTGTAGTTTTGGAGAGCCGTGCAGCGAGAGTTGCGCACTTAGGTTAAGTTAGGTACAACATTTCACTCTTAGACGGACGGATAATCAGAGAGCACTATTTGGATATTGGAGGACATGCTACGTGATTGTATTATAGATTTTGAGGATTCTTGGGATCAGTTTCTGCCGCTCGCCGAGTTTGCCTATTACAACAACTACCAGTTGAGCATTCGAATGGCTCTGTTTGAGGCTTTATGTGGGATACTATGTCGATCTCCGATGGGTTTGTTTGAGCCAGGTAAGGCTAGGCTATTGGGTACTGACTTGGTTCAGGATGCTTTGGATAAGGTTAAATTCATTTAGGATCGGCTTCGCACGGTGCAATCTAGATAGAAGCGTTATGCTGATCGGAAGGTTTGTGATGTTGCTTACATTGTTGGGGAGAAGGTTTTGCTCAAGATTTTGCCCATGAAGGATGTGTTGAGGTTTGAGAAGAAGGGACAGTTGAGCCCTTGGTATATTAGGCCGTTTGAAGTGCTTCAAAGGATTGGAGAGGTGGCTTACAAGGTTGCCTTACCGCCTAATCTATATTTCATGTATCGACGCTCCGAAAGTATATTGGTGATCCTTCTCATGTTTTGGATTTCAGCACAGTTTAGTTAGATGGTGATTTGACTTAATGATGTGGAGCCGGTGACCATTTTTGGTCGGCATGTTTGAAAGTTGAGGTCAAAATACATAGCTTCTATGAAGGTGCAGTGGGGAGTTCAGCCAGTTGAGGAGGCTACATGGGAGACCGACCGAGAGATGCGAGGCAGATATCCATGCCTATTTGAGACTCCATATACGTTTATAGACCCCATTCGTGGACGAACACTTGCTTAAGCGGGGCAGGATGTAACGATTCGGCCAATTTTTTTGAGAGTTATATCACCATTTACTACTCATTCCCTGCTTAATTGTTGTTATGTGAGTTGCCGAGGTTGCTGGTTTGGGTCTGGAGAGGTTTTAGAATGAATTGAGACACTTAGTCTCAAGGCTGGAAGCTTAAGTTAGAAGGGTTGACTGGATGTTGACTTATGAGTAAACAACTCCGGAATGGAGTTTTAATGGTTCTGTTAGCTCCATTAGGTGATTCTGGACTTAGGGGCATGTCCGAATTGTGATTTGGAGATCCGTAGTGGAATTAGGGTTGAAATGGTGAAAGATGGAAATTTGGAAGTTTGATCGAGAGTGGACTTTGTGGTTACCGGGCTCGAAATGGGGATCCGGGAGCTGGAGTAGGTCTGCGGTGTCATTTGTTACTTGTGTGTAATGTTTGAGGTCAATCGTTTTGACATCATTTGTCAAAGTTGGAATTCCTTAATCTTCATTAGGCTTGAATTGGGGCGCGATTCATTTTTTTGATGTCATTTGAGGTGATTTGAGGGCTCGACAAAGTTCATATCATGTTTTAGGACTTGTTGACATGTTTGGTTGGGGTTCCTGGGGCCTCGGGTTGATTCTGGATTGTTAAAAGATCAAAAATGAGAGTTAGAGCACTGATGGAGCTGGGAGTCTTCTGGTGTGATCGCACCTGCGAGGGTGTTGGCCGTAGATGTGGCTGATGTTGCGGAGCTGCAGTGGCCTAGGGTAGGACGCAGGTGCGAGGGGAAATCCGCATCTGCGAGCCCGCAGGTGCGAGTAAGGCCCTATAGATACAGAGAATTGGGGTGCATGCTATCTTCGTAGAAGTTGATCGAGGGGAGTTGCTGCAGCGCTATTGCAGGTGTAGAACCTGTAGCGCAAGTGCAGACCTTGTGGACTTAAGTGACTTCCGCATAAGTGGAATTTCTATCGCAAAAACGATTCTGCAAGTGCGAATATTTGGCCCGCAGGTGGGGAAACATAGGCAGGTGATTTTTCTTCATTTTGAACATTCCAAGCTCCAGATTAGGTATTTTTACAGAATATTCGAGGGGTTTGTTGAGGTAAGTCACTTGTGGTTAAATTTATTCAATAATTGTGTTTCCCCATTGAATTTGCCACCTAGATTATGTTGTTTTGAGGTTTAATTTTTGGAGTTTGAGGCTAGGGATTTAGAGAGTTTGAATTGGGGATTTGGGGGTAGATTTGGTATTGTTTTTTGGTATATTGGTATGGTTGGACTCGTAGTTCAATGGGCTTTCGGATTTTATGACTTTTATAGGATTCCGAGACGTGGGCCCGGGGCCAACTTTTGAGTTGACTTTTTGACTTTTGATTAAGAACTTAGCATTTTCCTACGGAATTGATTCCTTTAGCTCATGTTGACTGTATCAAACTGTTTGTGTCTAGATTCGAGTCATTCGAAGGTTGTTTCGTGAGGCAAGGGCATGTTGGAGTAGCGGATTTTACAGTTTGAGGTAAGTAACAATTCTAAACTTGGTTCTGAGGGTATGAAACCCTGAATTATATGTCATGTAATTGCTGTTGAGGTGAAGCACATGCTAGGTGACGGGCATGTGGGCATGCACCTTAAGAACTGTGACTTGGTCGATTCCATCGAAATGTGATGAAGTAATTGAGCTTCGAGAAATCATGTTTATGCCATGTGTTAGTACTGTATAGACCCGCAGAGGTCGTGTTAAATGTTGAGTTATTTGCTAAACTGTCATTTTGTACCCAGTCATAGCTTTTATTACATATTATATCTCAGTCTTTGTTGTTCTTTTATTAATATATTATATCTTCATTGTCTTGGCTGATTATCACGATTCTTGTGAGCCCGCGAGACTAGAGAGATTGATGACTGAGTGAGACCAAGGATTTCATTGTGAGTGATTATTAAGGGACTCGGCTTCACGCCACATCTTTTTTTATTTGTTTATGCCTGGATCTGGCTTATTATAGCGCTTGGGCTGAAGGAGCCCCTCCTGAGTCTGCACCCCCACAGTGAGTGCAATGGATATTATATTGGGATGGAGTTACCTAGGCATGAAGTTACCCTATATATTCACATTTGGGATGGAGTTCCCTAGGCATGGAGTTTCTTTATACATTTATATTTAAGCTAGAGTTCCCTGAGCTGGAACTCCCCTGTACAGTACTGAGTGATTAAGTAATCTGAGAGTGTGAGTACGCGAGGCTTCTATTGTAGTGCACTACATACAACATGTATAGTGTCATGTAGATATAGAAATATATTATCCCTCATATCATTCAGAGTTGATCTATTTTACTTGTACTGAGTTTTAAATTGTCGAACTTGAAAACATGCGTACCCTTCTGTACTGTTAATTTTATATTAAACTGTACCTGTTGAGCTCGTGACTACTTTCAATACATAGGTTAGATTTGTTATGTATTGAGTTGGTTGTACTAACGCTACACCCTAAACCTTATGTGTAAATCCAAGTGCTTCCGGTCCTGGAAGTTGTTGATTTACAGAGACCAGAGTTTCGAAGATCATTGAGGTAGTTGCTTGGCGTCTGCAGACCTTGACTCTCCTCCCTTATCTTGTAGTTTATTTATTAGTTTTACTTTCCAGACTTTGGGGATTTTCTACATTTAGTTATGATTTTAATCTAGTTATGAGAGTTATATTTAGTTAAACCCTGTCTCAGTATATTGTTTATTCAAAGTGCTAGCAAATGTTTAAAATGTCTACTTGCTTGGTACTATGATAGGCGCCATCACAACAGGTTGGCTTTGGGATGTAACAACTATTGAATAACATATAATTATATGAATACATGTCATTTATCAAACTTTTGTGGTGCTTGGTCTTTGTAGCGTATGGCACTGTCCGTCTCCCAGGGTTGTAGTTTTGCAGTTGGCTTGCTTGTGGTCGATACTCAGTATGTCATAGGTATAAGCATTATGGCTTGATGGGTATTTCCATATTTATTTGTATGTGTGGATTGGGTAGCACGCCTCTATGGGAATGTTGTTTGGATTTGGTTGAACGCCACAACAATATTATGTGTGGATCGGGTTGCACGCCGCAACAGTGAGATATTAAGTAGGGTTCCCTATATCTATTCTTGTGTATTTTGTTTCTCATTCTCTGAGAAGGGTTCATAGTTTCTATTCGACCATTTTATTTGTTACACGGGCTAGGTAATTCTTTTCCAGAGTTTGTTCTTCCTTATGTGTCAAATTCAAATTGTAGCTTGTTGGCACATTAATGGCGTCATATGAGATTTTGGTCAGTGTTTGAGGTGGCTCATTGCGGAAGTAGCTTGTACTGGGTGAGACGAGGTTATTAGATCTAGGATCAGTGCGATCAGAGTTATGAATGGTATATTAAAGAGAAATATTATTGTTCAATTAAGAATGAGGTAATGGTTCTTGTCAGGATGAGAGACTCTATGATTTGTTGATTCGGCAGGTGGTTATGAGTTTTTACACATCTCTTCCATCATGGCAGTATTGCGAGAGTTAGAACAGGGCTTATATGTGTTATGAGGTGTATTACGGGCACCACGTTTGTGAAATTGCAGTAATTGTGGTCAAAAGATGTTATTATGGTCAAGTAGCTTATGTGGTGCACGGTGTGATCTCAGCGGAGGAGCATGGTTATGTTGGGTACAGTGTCTGGTGATTGATGCAGTGTTCGTATGTTAGAACCATGCCTCGTGGAAAATTTCTGATGTTGAAATTTTGTTCTAATGCTTGTTAGCTAAGGTTATAGGGAGGTTCTTAAGTCTGGCTCGAGTTAATGTGCGAAACTAGGTTGTGGTGGCACGGGTAGTTGCACGAGATGTTAAACAATGATTTTGGACAATTCTAGAGTAGTTCTTAGCACGTTCGAGGATGAACATATGTTTAAGTGGGGGAGAATGTAACGACATGACCAGTCATTTTGAGCTCTAGCGTGTCGTTTGGTGGTTTGAGGCCTTGAGTAGCTTCACTTCATGTTTTTTAACTTGAACGTGTGGTTGGAATTGAATTTCGAGAAGTTCTAAGTTGATTTGGATGCAAGAGTTCTAATTCCAGAAGCATTAAGTTGGAAAAGTTGACTAAGGTTTGACTTTTGAGTAAACGAGCTCGGAATCGGGATTTGAAGTTTCTAATAGGTTCGTATGATGATTTCGGACTTGAGCGTATGTCCGTGTTGATTATCGGGTGGTCCGGGAGCATTTCGGCACTTATTGTAGAATGTTGGCATTTTTTAAAGTTTAAGAATTTCTTAGGTTTTGTTGAAATGGACTTTGGTGTTATCGATATCCATTTGGGGTTCCGAGACTTGGAATAGGTTTGTATTGTGATTTGTAACTTATACCCAAAGTTTGGCGTCATTTCGAAATGTTTTGATATGATTCAGATGCATTAGACAAAGTTTGGAAGTTTTAAAATATAAAGAAGGATTTCGTTCGTCGATTCGTTGTTTTGATGTTGTTTAGTTTTTTTTGAGGCCTCAAGTAGGTTCGTATCATATTTTTACTAGTTAGTGTGATTTGACAGGGTCTCGGCGGCCTTGGGTGTTTCTCGGAGTGGTTTTGGACCAAGTTTAGCTGAATTGTTGTTGCTGGTGTGCTAGTGTATTTCGCGACCACGAAGAAGGAAATTGGAGGGGGCAGCTGATTGACCTACGTGAATGCGAACACGACAGTGGAATGGCTAACGCGGTGGGTTGGGGGAAGTGATGCATCACAAACGCGATGTCATGGACGCGGGGCAGTGACATTTTTTGGCCTTCGCAAGCGTGGGTTCGCGATCGCAAAAATGGTCACCTGGGCAGTGTATAAGTCTGCAAAACGGGTTTTGGCTCATTTTATATCAAACCTTCCATGAGAGCCGAGCTTGGGATGATTTTGAAGGAGCTTATTCGTCACCCATCACTAGGTAAGTAATTTCTTCACACTATGAGTTAAATATATGAATTATACATGGATTTAAACATGGAAATTTATGGAAATTTGGGATTTTGGTGGAAAACCTTTAATTTGGTGATTTTAGAATTTGACCCCGAAATTTGACATGGAATTGGGAATAAATTATATATTTGAATTCGTAATGTCATGGGTAATGTTTATCTTCAAAAAATTTTGGACACGTGGGCTTGAGGGTTGACGTTATTGACTATTGGAGCAGAGTTTGAAATTTATTATAAATTTATTAACTATGGGTATCAGAGTATATTTTTATTGGGTTGCACATTGTTTGACTAGTTTTGGATCGATGAGCATCGGTTTGAGGTGTTAGAGAGGCTTTGGAGTCGATTATGGAACTTCGGAGCGAGGTAAGTTTTTTATCTAACTTTGTGAGGGGAAAACTACCCCTAGGTGATGTATTTTCTATGTGCTATTTGTTGCGGGCGATACGTACGCATGAGGTGATGAGAGTCCGTACGTAGCTAAATTCATGTTGTGTCCGGGAAAACTTAGGTTCACGCCACGCTATAATTGTACCGTTGGAGTTATCTTTGCTCGTTTAATTCCTTTATTTCACATTAAGACTTGAGACTAGACTTGCATATGGTGACAGACTTGCTATTGTAGAGATTTGGCGGGCTTCATGATTAGCCACAGAATAAATGTACTCCTCTTATGAATTTCTCCTACACTATGTGTTTTCATCAAAACGTTTTCCTTGAAATTCATAACTCACACGTTTATTCGTGAGTGGGGTCAAGGACCTATTAAAGCTTCTCATTCTAATGGGATCGGGCCATTTGCCTCGGCAAGATTATGTACCACACTCTTATGGGAGTGGGTCATTCACCTCGGCAGTATAATAGATGCATCTATTATTCGTGCCATTCGACTCTCGGTATTGCACACAATATGGTGGGATCGATCCGTTCACAATGGCATTTCTATAAAACACTCTTGTGGATCAGGCAGTTCGCCTTGCCAACATCGTATTTTTTTCCTAATTTGAGTTGTGATGACCTATATAGTGAGGTCCCTTCTATATATATACTCTGGTTGAGAAGGTAACTGCTTAGTGAGAGCTTGAGTTTACTGTTCAAAGGAGGATTGTACCGTTCATAACATTTATCTACTCTGCCAACATTTGTTTCTTATTACTGTATCCGTCTTATTGGACCACTAGTAATGTCGATGTTGACCCCTCGTCACTACTTCTTTGGTGTTATGTTAGATATTTACTGGGTACGCATTGATTTACGTGCTCATGCTATACTTGCTGCACTTATTGTACAGGTATATATATATGTTTCTAATGGTCCTCTAGGCGCAGAGGCACGACTATTGAGGGGACTTTGTAGTGAGCTGCATTCCATGTTACGATCCGTAGCATACAGAGTCTCCATCAAAGTTATTTATATTTTCCTGTCTAACTTGACGGATGTTGTATTATTATTGTACTCCTTAGTAGATGCTCATGCACTTGGGACACTGGGTTTTGGGGGTTCCTACTGGTTTTTTATTGTTAAAGTTCATGTAATTATTATCATTTCACCTTGAAATTTATATTTTTATACAGGATTTGGCAAATAATATCACGGGTTTTCTACGAGTACCAGTTTTTATACTATTTTAATAAATGGGAATTATGATTTCAAAGTAATAAAAATGAGTAATTAAGTTGATCAGTCACCGTTGGCTTGCATGATGGCGACGTTAGGTGCCATCACGACTTGTAGTAGATTTTGGGTCGTGACAACAGCCGATTTGAATAGCGCGGTATACACCCTATTTTCTTGATTTTTTATTTTTTGAATACAACTAAATTGAATATAATAGTGAAATTGAATATAATATAAAATATATAAGAACGAATACATTCGAATTAAATACAATGTATACAATCGAATTGATACATGCTAATTTATTGCTTTTTTTTTATTAAACAGTCGTAATCCCTATTTTTTAGGCGAATTGCCTCAATGTATTTATAAATACAGTTGCACGAATACATGAAATACAGCACAGTGGAAATGAAATTGTAGTTCTGACCAGTAAATATGGATATTGTAGCTATAGCACGTTGATAACCATTTAACTATAGTGGTTTCTGAAAATTCCTCGAATATATATGGGAAGCCCACTTGTGTCACGACCCAAAACTCGACATGTCGTGATGGAGCCTATCATGATCCTAGGCAAGCCGACAACTCGGACAAAGCAATATTTTTAAATTCAAAATATACTGAAAAATGTTTATGTAAGTAAAATCTCATAAAACCTGAACAAAAACACCACAACTCAATACAGTTTCCCAAAATCGGGTGTCAGTGAGTACATGTGCATCTATACAATAATATAGTCTGATACATTGTCTAAGAAAATAGAACAGAATAAGAAAACATAGAGACAGGGGAGGAGAGTCAGGTCTACGGACGCCAAGACAGCTACCTCGATAATCTCCGAACAGCTGAAACTCTAAGATGAGCAACCACCGTGCCTAGAATTACCTGAATCTGCACACGAAGTGCAGGGTGTAGCGTGAGTACAACCAAATCAATAAGTAACAAGTCTAACCTTTGGACTAAAAGTAGTGATGAGTTCGAATAATATAGTCCACGTGCAGAATTAATAGTATGGAAATTTTAAGAAAATATGACAATAATATCTCAGAGAACTCATAATATGCAGGTAACAGTATAGGAATGTAGACATGCTTCCAGGTTTAATAATTAAGCTCAATACATGTAAAATATGCCGAGTATGAATGATATGAGGAGCATGACATCTTTACATTCGCATGCCAATATGCGTCGTATGTGATGCAACACAATGAAAGCCTTGCATACTCACACTCTCAGGGTACTCAACCTGATTGTCTCAATTCTCACTCATCAATCTGAACCACTCAGCATTGTATAGTACCCGCTGTGGCATGCAACCAATCCCATCATGAATCAACAACAATTGCGCTCACTGTGGATGTGCAGACTCCGGAGGGGAACATGTAGCCCAAGTGCTAATAAATCTTGCTGCGACGCACAACCCGATCCCATCGTGAATCAATAATACCTGCTGCGGCGTGCAACCCGATCCTGACGAGCGCAAAACACACACTAAAATATGCTCGCTAGTCGAATATAATACATTATAATATCGTATCGGAGTTAAATTGTATTATTTTAGTTTATAGCTAGATTGCTATCCAAGATGATCAACAATTTAGAATTATGTGATTTAAACTAAAATTAACTAAGCGTCTAAACTATTGGCTAATGAAAATTGACGCAAGTAATTAGCAAAAGAAATTATCAATTAGGAGAAGAAAGGGTTGATAGGATAGGTGCAAGATAAATGTTTGGGGTCTAACTCTAGATAATTAACTTCTAATGTTCAAGCGAGTCTCTCGAATTAACTTGGTTATTAGTTCACACATTTAGATGATCCTCTATCGATTAAGTCTCAACCTCAAAAGATGAATTAAATTAAGCACGTGAAGATATGTAAGAATTTGTAGTGGATTGGTCTTTACTAGAACTTTTCCCGATTATCCTCCTAGATAAGATTAATCAACATTACTAAGAAGAATTAATAACTTCAACCAACAAAATATAATGCAAAGATATCACACGTTATGCCTCCCTCAAATACATGAACAAGCGAATATAGATGCAACGACTAAAACAACCACAACAATTCAATACATAAAAACTAAAGTTAATTATCCCTATACAAGTATCAAGACACCAAATCCATCAAACCCTAAAGAGAAGTACTGCATGGATATGGATTAATTCATCATAAACAAGTTTAAGTTAAAGAAAAACATAAAACGATCCATACTCTTTGTCTTGAGTGAGGATTAAATGATGAAATACTTATGCTTTTGCTTCTCTGTAGCTTCCTTAGGTCTAAGATGTATCCAAATTCCAGAAAATAACCTATATATACACACAAACCAAGTAGGGTCGAGCCGAAACAAAAACACCTTTTCCTATGCAAAATAGGACACTAGCTCTATAAAAATTGTATAGGCGGGCATAGGGCAACGAGCCAGGCGGGGCAGCAATGAGAAACTTCATAGAGCTTGTAATTTGTCAGGCAGCATGATTTGGGCATGCACCGCCCCATGTACCGCGACTGTGGAGATTTCTCAGAGTGAATCTTTTTCGCTCGCTTTTTGATATCCAGCTTTGGTCCTTGACCCCCGAACTGACCCCGGCTTAATCATTTGGGCTTTTACTCAGACTTCAAGTAGCTAGAATTAGCTCCATAACATCTGCATCACTCAGAATCACTCCTGCAAGACATAAAACATGAAATAAGTGCCAAACTCTAGCAGACAGATATTTGAACTACGTTAGACCTGATTCCTTTAAAGGATACGTAGGCAGTCTCACAGTTCGATCCAACCAAATAAGGATTAAAAAAAAGAAAGAAAAATCCAAAAAAAAAAAAAAATCCCCAATAGTTGAAACTGGGGAAGAGATTTTATTTCACCTTTGAAAGAGTCGATTCCAAGAGTTGTAAGTCCACAACCCCGTTTACTTTAAGTCTATTTTGAGCCTTCATGGCGTCCTTTCTTTCCAACCCTATCCAAAATCCTTCCAAAAAAAGACCTCCCGATACGCATTCAAGAAATGCCAAAAGAAGCATGCAATGAGCGACGGTTGTCACGCGACATAGAACACTGTCAAGTTGCTCACACAAAAAAAAAGAAAAAGAAAAATAAAAGAAATGAGAGAGTCTTACTAGTAAAAACCCTCACGGTCACAGTAAGGCGACGGTAAGTAGAGATGAATAAATGAGAGAGGCTTGTTGGTAAAAATTCCTCAGGGCACCACTAGTCGAATGTGAGTCGTGAAGTTGATGCAAAGGATTGGCACGAACAAGCCCGACTTCAAAGTCATAAGAATGGTAAAAAGTAAGATTTTGTCAGTTTGATAGATAGGTTGTTAAGTCCAAAATGCATGTCATGATCATTAAGGCTATTTATTGAAAAAAAACAAAAAGAAAAAAAGAAAAAAAAAAGAAAAAAAAATCTTCCTTCTGTCCTTCCGACAGGGGAATTTCTTGTTAATACTTGTTTCTTTGCATCATTTTGTCCTTCATTCTGAGTCAGTCCTTGTCAAAACAAGCAAGAAAAGATTTCAAAATCTACTACCAGCTTTTCAGTTGCATAAAGTAAATTTGGCCAGCACTCAGTTGTTACTGTCAATACACCTTGAGGATTCATGCAAAGGCTTCCCCAAAAAGACTCTTGTCAGCGTACTTGGTGCAAGAAAGATAACTGGTGATTCTATCTGATAGACAAATTGCTCAAAAAGCAGAAAGTCATTCAAGATATCGAAAAGGTCACCTAAGCAAAGATCTCCAGTTGGGATAAGGCTGATTGAGCCACAAATACAAATAGTACTGGGTGTGAAACAATTAGAGTTGGTGCTCAACAAAAGTCTTTTGAGACCGACTCAAGCTGATTGAGCAGAAGCCAAGCTTCCCAAGACTCAAGGCCACAAACTGACCACCATTTTCAAAACTGACAAAATTTTCTTTGTGTGAAATAGGAACAAAGCAGTGCAAGGAAAGTGGTTCAAAAAGAAAAAAAAAACAAAAACAAAAAAACAAAAAAAGAGAAGGAAAAGAAAAGAAGAGAAGAGACTACAAAGGGACATTTTTCAAATCTTTGTCTTTATTTGTTTTGCTATTATGCATAAATTCTTGCCATTGATCTTCACATTTTTCCTCATGGGATTAAAAGTCCTAGTCTAATGGATTTTTCTCCCAATATAAATCTTAGTCTGATGAATCTTTGTCCTAAGATAACAAAAAAGAGGACCTAGTCTGATGAATTTTTTCCTAGGATCGACATCTTACTCTGATGAATCTTTCTCCTAAGATAGAAGACCTAGTCTGATGAACTTTCTCCTAGGATAAACGTATTAGTCTGATGAATTTTTCTCCTAAGATAAGAAAACCTAGTCTGATGAATTTTCTCCTAGGATAGAAATCATAGTCTGATGAATATTTATCCTAAGATAAAAAGCCCTAGTCTGATGAACTTTCTCCTATGATACAAAATCTTAGTCTGATGAATCTTTCTCCTAAGATAGAAAACCTAGTCTGAGGAACTTTCTCCTAGGATATAAATCTTAGTCTGATGAATCTTTCTCCTAAGATACAACAAAAAAGAGAAAAAATGACCTAATCTGATGAACTTTCTACTAAGATCAAAATCTTAGTCTGATAAATCTTTCTCCTAAGATACAAAAAAAAAAGAGAAATAAAAGGACCTAGTCTGATGAACTTTCTCCTAAGATCAAAATCTTAGTATGGGGAATCTTTCTCCTAAGATAGAAAACTTAGTCTGATGAATTTTCTCCTAGGATATAAATCTTAGTCTAATGAATATTTCTCCTAAGATAAAAAGCCCTAGTCTGATGAACTTTCTCCTAGGATACAAAATCTTACTCTGATGAATCTTTCTCCTAAGATAGAAAACCTAGTTTGATAAACTTTCTCCTAAGATAGAAATTTAATCTGATGAATCTTTCTCCTAAGATACAAAAAAAAGAGAAAAAGGACCTAGTGTGATGAACTTTCTCCTAGGATCAAAATCTTAGTCTGATGAATCTTTCTCCTAAGATACAAAAAAAAAAAAGAGAAAAAAAGGGCCTAGTCTGATAAACTTTCTCCTAGGATCAAAATCTTAGTCTGATGAATCTTTCTCCTCAGATAGAAAACATAGTCTGACGATTTTTCTCCTGGGATAATTTGAAAAAAAAAGTAGTCTCAATCCTAAAAAAAAAAAGAGAAGGGGTCAATTTTAGTTTTATTAAGTTATCAATCTTTAGTTGTCTTGAAATCAGGACCTTCCTGGATAATGAGGTTTAATTTTAAAGTTTTTCAAGACCCTCCTGGATAATTGGATGTAGTTTTAAGTTTTCGGGACCCTCATAGATAATGAGATTTAGCGTAAGTTTTACCTTTAGGAAATAGAATTTAGCTTTCAAAGTTTCACTCTTAAGATGAGATTTAATTATAGTTTTCAGGACCCTCCTAGATAATGAGATTTAGCTTTTAAATTCATAGAACTCTTTTGGATAACATGATTTGATTAACACTCACAGATGTTCCCGACACCAAACTGGGGAAGAAAAGTTTCTTTTGTTTTGTTTGTTTTGTTGTAGTAGTAGGCGCCCACCTGGAGAATAAGGGAATTCGTTTCGAAATTATTTCAAGTTTCAAGTCAGTAGCAGGCGCCCACCTGGAGAACAAGGAAAGTTATTTCAGAATTAAATTCAAGTTAGAAGTAGCAGAAGCTCGGGGCAAGAATGCGAGTCAACAATCCAAGATGACCAACAAAAGTAGTCTCAATCCAAAAAAAAGAAGAAAAAAGAAGTGAATCCAAAATGCAGAAGCAGGAAGAAGATGTGAACTGCTCAAGACCTGGTTGAGGTCATGAGCGCTACATGTCCGGTCTTGGTCCAAAAGGTGAAGAAGAATGAACTAGCACCTGCAGCTAGCAAACGCCAAGGTTCAAATCTAAAGTCCGCATGAAGAACCATTCAAAACTCAAGATCAAGCTTCAGAAGACTTATAGATAGGAATCATGTAACTCATAGTTGATAGACTTGTTTAGTTCTATTAGATTTTGATTTTTATGTAATAACGGGACTGCGGACCGGAGCCTCGACGGGACCTCACTCGACTCTATAACTCATCATTCCATCATTCTCCTTGAACTACACGCGATCTGATTCCCATATAACCCGGGATATATAGGTTGTCCAAAACCAGGACTCGGTTGCACCCTTTCCTTTGTTTATTTTCCCTTTTGAATAAAGATTTGGTCAAAAATTAGTCACATGGCTTACTTTATTTTTGCCACAAAACTCTTCATCTTTCCAAGCAAAAAGGGGCAGTTGTGAACACCTAATATTTTACCATACTTTGAATTTTCATCACTTATTAATATATAAATATATTTTAAGTTTGATCGACATATTTTAGCTCTAATAACTCCTTTTATAGGTTTTACTCAAGAAAATTAAAATCACAAAAAAAAAACACATTTTAGTATAAGCTTTATCTTTATTTTACAAAAGATAGTAAGTAAAGTTTCACAAAAAAAATAGTTTTACTTAGTTTATTGTGATTTTTAAGTTGTTTGTCATTAGCGAATACGAAGTAGAATTTAGATTTTTTCTTATTAATATCACCTATTGTCCTACATAATTAGTAATTTGTGTAACTATATCCTTAAAAAGAAAATAAAGAAAAAAGGGAGCAAAACAAAATATAAAGAGAGAAAGAAACGTAAATAGGGAAAGCAGATTTTTGCCCAACGGTGAAATTCAATTCACGTGATCCCTTACCCATTTTGTCATCTTTTTTTTTTCTTTCCTTTTTCTCTTAAGTAGGTAAATAATACTTTCTTTATTTTCTAATGGGCCCACCACCTTAAAAGAATTTCCTCAAAGAAACAAAACCAAAATTCCTTTTCCGGATTCGACTCATGGATTTGTTACAGAGGGTCCCACACGGCTGGTTCTACCCATTTCTTATTCTCCAAGCACACATACACAATTATATATGGACCATTCTAAAACAGAAAAGGAAAACCGAGGCTGAGAAAGGAACGAAAAGAAAGGAGTGTTTACCGTAAAAATGGTAACAACAATTATATTTATAAATGAGATTCTAAAAATACGTGATCTACTCTCAAGTTAGTTGTTAGAGCAGATGATGCTAAGAATGTGAAGTTTAACGGTGAGATGCAAGCTAGAATGAGGTAGTAATAAAACCGAGGGGCCTGTTGCCCGGATGTAGGGCTGGTCGAAGGGGACCTCGGGGTCAACGTCTAGGTCGAGCTCGAGCTAGCGGGGGCAATCGGGAATGGGATAACATTTAGGTTATGATCAAGAAAAGCTATATATAGCCAATACCAAGCGATAAACAAAGAACAAGTAAGAAGGCGATTAAAGAAATGGGATGGGACAACCGGCTAGATTTACGATGTATGCGCAGGCTGATGACGAGCCGCTTGAATAGAACTGATCGACCCCGGGTGCATTCCTTAGGAGATTTCTGCATTCGTCGGGGCTTCGGTCAACATTATCCTTGGCAGGGTACCGGCCGATCTTGAGGGAAGTGACTGGCTCGAGACCCCGGCTTCTAGGATCACCCTTCGAGGTATTTTGTCAAGGAAAAATCGGCCTCCCAGATTTCATCGTGCACAGATAGTCTCTGTGTTTCTTAGGAAGTGATAAGAAATGATTTTGACACCCCACTTCTCGGTCTCTCATAACGACATTGCGTTGACGGCGCAACCCCCTTTTTACAAGTGTCGAGGCACTTCGCCTTTCCGCTTCTCCAAGATCACCCGAAATGTCGTGACTCTTCGTTCTGCGTAGTTACGCCATTGCTATCGGTTCAGCTTCTATGAAAGCATTGATTGCGCCTGTTTTCACGCTTTTCGAGGGCAATAATGGTGCCATCGGTTACTTTGCCCTCCCTATAAATGGGGTTTTTTTGTGGTTGGCTTTTTATTCATACTTCCTTTGATACCCATCTTTTCTTCCTCTCCTGCTATCTTGAGGTTTTTCCATCTTGTTATGTTTGAGGCCCGTAACATCAAGATATTACGCCATGTGCATGTTGGCCCAACTCTCGATCCCCTTTTGGTTGGGCGAAGTTGTGCCGCTGTGATGTTGTTGTTTTTGTTGTTGCTGTTGTTGCAGTCGTTGCAGTCGCCGTTGGCCCGGGGTGATGAGGCAGGGGAGTGATTTCCTTCGACCCTGGGGTACTTTGGATTATGCACCGCTGCTCAAGAGGGGACTCGGATTATACACTGCTTTTACCCTCCTCCCTCGGCTCGTCGTACTACACCCCTTTTGGGTTCCTGGGGGGTGTGGCGGTAGTCTCTGCTGGCTGTTGCCTTCCGGGCCGAGGCAACATCTCAAGAAGTGGCATTATTGGCGGAGTTCGTACTAGCCAAATTTTTCATCCAGTCACTTTTTGCGTTCTTCTGGCTTCTCCTTCGTCATTTTGCTCTTCTCCCCCGCATTCCTTTCTCTATATCGTCCCTTTTAAAGATGCCATTCTGGGAGGATTAGGATAAGGTCCCCGAGGGGATCGGACTTGGAAAATATTGTCTTTGAGGTCATATGCCTGAGAAGATGTTGACGGAGATGCAACATGAATAAGCTAGGTTCTTAGGCTCTTATTGTATGCATACCATTTGTACTTCTTTATTTTTATGTAAGGATCCCCTGTGGGCTTTTGTAATCATATGTAAGGAGCCTCCGAGGGTCGTTTTAAGCGAACACTTGTATCAATACAAAGATATTTTCCTGATTCCTTCCTTCGACACTTGCTGTACCTCTTTAGATTTTTGGCAGCTTCTAATGCATGATCTTGTTTTGTCACCTGTGATACTGACCTTGGGCGCGAGTATTCTTCCCGACCTTTGGTTGATGAAACGGCTTCGCATGGGGTCCTTCGTGACTTCTCGGACTGAACCCGAATTAGGCCAATAACCTCGGGTTATCGGGACCCTTCCTCTGCGTGAAAGCGTGGATAATTTCTTCGGGCCTCATAATAGCCTTTGAGAAGAGACTTGCCTAAGGACTCACGGTCCCGAGATGCCGATGACTTCCTGGAGGCGATCTCTGAATGGAGGCCTGGCCGTGCTTCGGGCCACCCTGGTCATTACCCGGAGCCTGTTTCGCATGGGTGTTTGTTAAAGACGTCCATTTCTTCGTAAACTAGCCTTCTTTGGCGGAGACTCTTTAAAGTTGTACGCCAATCTTGTGTTGGTGAAGGCATTATTGGCCTGCAGAAGCGTTGTCTTGCTATGATAGAGGTCTTCGGGGTTGAGCATTACCTCGAAACTGGAGGCGGTGCCGATGGTTGGTGCCTTTGGTTGCCATTGAATCGTTCCCCCCTTCTCACATATAATCGTGAGGTTGCTTCTGCTTTCCGAGGATCCTCGGGGTTTGCTGATTTCATGGTGCCGGTGGGTCATGCCCTTAGTGGCTATTTATTCGGGGAACGGCAGAGACCGGGCACGACGATAAATGAGATGTGCTCTTCATAATCATGAAGGAGCTTTCATCGGGGTGAGATGGGCCCGTGCTTCTGAGGAGAGTGAATCATTCGAGCCTGGCATTCCTAGAGTCCTTGGTTCCAGAGCAGCGGTTCCTTTGTGCCACCAGGAGGGTGCTCGAACGTCGAGTAGGTTTGCCAGCTTAACTTCGTGGTACGTTTTAGCATGATTCCTCCGTATCTCGGATCTTCCTTTTCTTATCAAGTTTTCCCTCCGTAAGACTCTGACAGACCTAGGATTTGAGCTGCTCCGCCAAGGGGCTATACTTTGGGGGGCCCTGGGCGAAGGTAGGCCCTCTAGGCTTCTTGGCAAGGGGAAGGAGGGGTCGAGTTGGTGTACAGGCGGTTCGGGACTTATCGTAGCTCGCATTACAGAAGCCTTTTGATGAGGTAGGATCCTTCTTATGGTAAGCATTTCGACTTTTCAACCTTTGAGTTTAGACTTTGCTTATTTTTTAGCTGCAGAAAAAAGGCGAAGGCTTAGGAGTACCTTAGTGGCGGAGCCGATCGAGCTAGGAATGCCTGGAGTATCAAATGCAGGCTCAAGTTATAATCTGAGTGGAAATGATTGTGAACTGTAGCTTGATTCCTCAAAAGTCCGGATTGAGAATAACCGGTGCCCGGACTGGTATAGTACTAAGCCGGACCGAGGATGATGAAGGAGTGGCGACCTATCGCCAATGATCGAGCCGGGTTGGAGCGGGTCTTCGAGGGATACGTTCGTCGTAGATCTTTGGGACAGGCGCTTGAAGAGACCCACGCCAGGGGTTCTGTCATTCTAGAAGGATTTGCTTGAGCGAAGGTGGTAGAGCGTGATGCTCGGTTGCTTATTGTTGATGCCTCGGAGAGCGAGGCTAGGGCTGGTAGGCCGTAATCCTTTAGGGTAGAGCGTATATTTTGCCATTTTGTATTTTGCTGTTTATAGAGCATGCTTGTAAATGGAGAGCGCACCTTTTGTGCATATATAAAATGAGATAAATCTTGATGTTTTACCTCCATTGTATCTTTTCCCGTATTGCTTTTGACCAGTCAGGCTGGTTTCCGTGTTTTGACGGGATCCTCGTAGATCCGGAAATGATCAGGCAGGCCTGGAGGCTTTTAAATGTGATCCTTGACGCGAGCAGGCATTGGGGCCTCTATGTTTTGCCCAGCTATTTAGGCTCAGTCTCTGAGTCAGGCCTTTATTTGAGCTTGCATGTCCTTCGGTCTTCTATGCCCGTGCGGGCGGATGGTGATTGTTCTCATTTCTTGCCCTTGGGTATTTCGTTGTTTCAACTATTTTGGGTCTAGTCTCTGAGTCGCGTTGCGATTCGAGCTTTAATTGACCCTTAAGTTCTTTCCTGCCTGCATGGCCGGACAATGGTGGCCTTTATTTCCCGACCTTGGGCGTTTGTTGTTTCAACTATTTCGGGTCTAGTCTTCGAGTTGTGTTGCGATTCGAGCTATAATTGACCCTTAAATTCTTTCCTGCCTGCATGGGCGGTCGACGATGGCCTTTTGTGTTTCGGGTCGAAGTGACCTTACAGGCGAGTGGCTCGGAGGCTTACTTGGCTGGCTATAGTGGCATTTATGTCGTGCCCTTAAGCATAATGCAATTTACTTATTTTGGGTCCAGTCTCCGAGTCGCATTGCGACTCGAGCTTTAATTGACCCTTAAGTACTTTCGATTTTCAGACCGACGATAGTGCCTCTTATGCTGTTTTGGTTGTTGAGACCTCTTACTATGTAGCCCGGAGGCTTACATAGTTAACTATTTTGGATCCGGTCTCCGAATCGGGTTACGATTCGATCTCATTTTAATCCTCAAGTTGTCAATTTTCAAGCTGGCGCTAATGGCTCTTACGCTGTTTGGTCGTAGAGACCTTTTAGTATGCGGCCCGGAGGCACGTTTGGCTGGCGACAATGGCTCTTACGTTGTTTCGCCCGTGGGCTTTTTGTAGGCTTTGTTTTCCGCTCGTTAAGGTCTTTTGAAATAATTTTGCCTGACCCGTCGTTGGTTCTAGAGGAACCTCTATTTCAAATTGTTATCGGCGATGTTCGAGCACCTCGGAAGGTTCATAGCTCGTAGGCTGAGTAGGTCGAAGCCTTGTGATTTGGAGCTGACATGGTCGAAGCTCGTTTTTTGCCTATTGAGGGAAGCCTGTTTTCACCGGTTCTTTCCGAAGTATATTCGAAGTAGTGGCATGCGATTTTTGTTTAGCGACGGTCGGGAGGCTGTATCAACCGTTTTGACCATAGTCATATGTGTTTGGCCGGAGCCGTTTTTGATCTCGAGTAATAGTTTAGGCGTATACACCGAGGGTATGCCATTTTAGGATTCTTACAAATACGACGTATAGCCTAAACTTTGATATTTGTCATGCCTATTGAGGTCTTACAGTTTTATCATGCCTGTTAAGGTCTTACAGTTTGTGTTGCTTTGTAGAATAGATCTGGTTACACCAAGTCTGCCCGCTCGGGGTCTTACAGTTTCAGGTTTTTCGGTGCATGGCGATTAGCGACAGTCTCCGAGTTATTGAGTTTGCTTGGTCTTGAAGGCCGTTATTTGTGAGCTCGGAGTTACCTTGCTGGGACTTCATGAGCCCGGAGTTCCGACCCTGGGGTCGTGCGTATGCCAAAACTTTTGACGTTATATCTCCGAGTGTTTCGGGATGCATCCGGTGAAGGGGTTCCTAACGAGAACACACTGTAATTTCCTTGTTTGGAGAATGAGATGCTGAAGATATTCTTCGATCCATTGTCATAATATATATTGTTGTGTTGAGTCGACTTATATCGGGTTGAAGTCGATCGCTCGGAGATTTGCCTTGCCTGAAGTTTTTTGTGATTTCAGAGCTTCGATCTGGAGGCCATCGGAGCGTTTGAACTGCTGGCGTTCGTTCCTGAGTTTTTGGGACATTTCTGGTGAAAGAATTTGTTACCCTACTCTGATATTTTTTGTTACGTTTCTGGTGTCTGGTATTTTTTGATTGCTCAATACAATAGTATATGCTTTTGCCGACAGGGCCTGACTATATCGGTCATTTGGTCTGATACACTGTTTTCCTATAGGAAACCTCATTTGGCATTTTCCGAAAATCCTACGAGTGGGCAACTTTACAGGGAGAATGCCCCTCGCTTATTCAAAAGTCAGCCGCATGGAAAGTCTTGAATGTTTTTGCGGAGTTCCTCCTAAGGAGGCTCGCAGACATTGCCTCGTTAAAAACCTTGCCGGTAAAAACCCTTCTTCTGGGATAAAAACTCGGTCGAAGGAAAAGAGTGCAACGGGTGCGCCTTTGGAGCCTTGAGGTCTTGCGATAGCACTAGCGTTCTGGCAGCTCCGATTGGGTGCCAACACGAAGGTTAATTTCAAATTTGAAATAAAAAAAGGGGGAGATGCCTTGGGATCGGTCCATTATGGTCGTACCTTGAAACGAGATATACTACCCGGGGGCGGAGATGCAACGTGGATCTCTACTTTGTTTTGTCAAGCTCGACCGGGGCCAAGCCCCGATTTTCCCGTTGGTTTATTCGGGGGCGGAGGCAAGAGCGTTGGCACCACGTCGTGTGTAGCGAACATTTAGCTTGCCGCATATTGTTCCCCATAGATGGTTTTGATCCCGTCCTTTGTCGGGAATTTTATCACCTGGTGGAGGGTGGATGGTACTGCTCTTATGCAGTGTATGCATGACCTCCCAAATAAGGCGTTATACCTCATATATCCCTCAATGACATAGAATTTGGTGTCTTGGGTAGTGACGACCACGGTAACTGGAAGGACGATTTGTCCTTTCATCGTTTCGCTCGCCATGTTGAATCCATTGAGGACCTGAGTGGAAAACACGATTTGTTCAAGCAGTCCGAGTTGTTCTATCACCCTCGACCTGATAATATTGGCCGAGCTACCTGGATCCACGAGTACACGTTTTATCTGAAAAGAATTCACAAGAAAGAAGATTACTAGGGAGTCGTTGTGGGGTTGAGACAGGGCCTCGGTGTCCTCTTCGCTGAATGTGAGGGCGTCTTCAGGGATATATCCCCGAGTCCGTTTTTCTCTGGTGATGGATATTTTTGTTCTTTTTATTACGGGTTCCTGCGGGGCATCAGCGCCCCCACGATCATGTGGATGACGTGTTCCGACTCATTTGCCTTATTTTTCTTGGTTGCCTCCCTTTGTCGGAACTGATTTTTGGCCCGATCGCTAAGGAATTCCCAAAGGTGTCCTTTGTTGAGTAGTCGAGCCCCTTCTTCTCGTAGTTGGTGGCAATCATCAGTCCTATAACCGTGCGTGTTGTGGAAATCGCATACTAAGTTGTAATTTTTCTGCGAAGGGTCCGACTATATCAGTTTGGGCCACTTGGCGTCTCTGATCTTCCTGATAGCGAACATGATGTCTGATACATCGACGCAGAAGTTGTATTCCGATAAGTGGGGCGTGGTTGGCGCTATGTTTCGATCGAACCTGGTTCTGTTGATGAGCCCTCGAGGGTCCTGTCCTCGATCTATCCACCGATCATTGCGAGGTAGGTTGCGCCTTGGGGCGTTCCTTCTGTCTTCGAGGTACGGCTAGTACCTTTCTTTGTTTGGTTTTGATTCTTTTGCCAGGAGTCTGTTTGGGTACACTGAGCCCGAAGGGGCTCCGAGTTGGTCATCCCCGACCCTGATCTTTGACTGCTATCGGTTGTAGACATCTGACCAGGTCACGGCCGGATATTCGATCAGGCTCTGCTTTAACTGTTTCGAGGCCACCGAGTTTCCCTTGTTCAAGCCTTGGGTGAAGTCCTGCACTGCCCAGTCGTTGGAGATTAGCGGTAACTCCATCCGTTCCATCTGGAAGTGGGACACGGATTCCCATAGAATCTCGTTCTCTCTATGCTTGATTTTGAAAACGTCAGACTTCCTCGTTGCTACCTTGATGGATCCAGCATGTGCTTTTATGAAGGAGTCTACTAACATGGCGAATGAATCTATGGAGCTGGGAGACAAGTTGTGATACCACATTATGGCCCCATTCGAAAGCATTTCTCCAAATTTTTTCAGCAATATGGACTCGATCTCGTCATTCTTTATATAGTTGCTCTTTACTGCGTAGGTATAGGCAGTAACGTGTTCGTTGGGGTTGGTGGTACCGTTGTATTTAGGGAGTTCTAGCATTCTGAACTTTTTAGGAATAGGCTTCGGGGCCGCTTCCTCGGGGAATGACCTCTGTATGAACTTCTTCGAATCCAAACCTTTTAGGCCGGGGGTGCTCCAGGGATCTGATCCACCCTAGAGTTGTAGGTCTCGACCTTTTTATCGTTGGTTGCAATCATTTTCTCACCCGATTCGATCCTTTTACTGAGGTCCTCGAGCATCTTCACTATGGCAGGGTCAGCCACTGACCATTATTGCTTGACCATTCGGGTACTTGCTCGGTGGGGGAAGCTGTCTCTGGTGCCGCTGTGTTGGGAGTCTTCGGATGGCTTTGCAACTGGGCAATGGCCAATTGCTGTGCCTGCAACATTTCAAAAATAACATGAAGACTAACTTCCTATTCTTCCTAGGCCGAGGTTTTTTGAGCTTCATATCGGTCGTTGTTCTGTATGTTCCTGTTGGTGTCAGAAGTTTCGTCGACTGGTTGTTCGTCATGTGAATCCGCATCTGCTAGAATCAGTCCGGGCGCATTATCGGGATTCTATGGTGGTGCTCCAATGGCCGGGATAGCCACACCATTTTCCTCATGGTTTTCGAGGTTGTCGTTCTCGTTTCTGTTTACCGAGACAGACATTTTGACTTGAAATCAAAAGATCTTAGACAAAAAAAAGTGAAAGATAATGTGCGTTTTTGCAATGAAACCAGCAAAAAAATAATCACAATTATTTTTAGCCCAACGGTGGGCGCCAAACTGTTTACCGTGAAAATGGTAACAACAATTAAATTTGTAAATGAGATTCTAAAAATATGTGATCTATTCTCAAGCAAGTTGTTAGAGCAGATGATGCTAAGAATGTGAAGTTTAACGATGAGATGCAAGCTAAAACGAGGTAGTAATCAAACCGAGGGGCCTGTTGCACGGATGTAGGGCTGGTCAATGGGGACCTCGGGGTCAACGTCTAGGTTGAGCTCGAGCTATCGGGGTCAATCGGGAATGGGGTAACAATTAGGTTATGATCAATAAAAGCTCTATATAGCCAATACCAAGCGATAAAGAAAGAACAAGTAAGAAGGCGTTAAATGCTAAATGGCCTTGAGCCAGTGAGGGCAAGTGAGTTAGAGAGGAGAGAGAGAGAGAGAGAAGATATTATTGCACTTGATTAGAATAGTTGGAGCTCTACCTTTACAGGGTGTTAGCGACTTCCCTTTTATAGAAAGGGGGAGCCCAAACTTAGTACAAGATACTTTGCATGATAAAAGAAATGGGATGGGACAACCGGCTAGCTTTACGATGTATGTGCATGATGATGTTGAGCCGCTTGAATAGACCTGATCGACCTCGGGTGCATTCCTTGGGAGATTTTTGCATTCGTCGGGGCTTCGGTCGACATTATCCTTGGCAGGGTACCGGCCGATCTTGAGGGAAGTGACTGGCTCGAGATCCCGGGCTTCCGGGATCACCATTCGAGGTATTTTATCGAGGAGAAATCAGCCTCCCATATTTCACCGTGTACAAAGAGGAACGAAGGAAACAAAAAAAAAAAGACGGATCGTCACTCTGGACTGAAAATTTTCCAATACCCATTGATGCTCTTTCTTCCCTTCAATAAAGCTGCCTGAAAAGCTCTATTTCAGCCATGGAAGTGAACTGAAAAACTCATCAAAACCCAGCAATGATGAGCTGAAAACAGCCCTCAAACCTAGCAAAAATCAGCTATAAGTTAACCCAAAAAATAGCCTTCTTCCTCAACCAAAAAGTCCCAAACATCAGCTGCAACAACTAGGAAAAATGTAGCAACAGTGGCTGTGAGAAACCAGCTAATAATGACTATTTTAGCACCTGAAACTAGTCCAAAAGCCAATAAATGTGGAGGTATGATTGTTCGAGTTTGAGGGTATGTCGAGGTCCAATTTTCGGCGAGTCCTCTGTTCGCTTCGACCTTTGTATTCAAGAAGTTTTTTTCATATATAAAAGTTGGGTTCTGTTAGTTGGACTTGTGGTTTGTTCTCGTTAATTTGACGATTCATGGTGATTGTTGGAACATTTTCATTATTTGGAATGGTCGGTGCTCATCTATTTTCGTGGAAATAAACAATCAAATTTCGGAGTTAAAATCATATAGCCGATTAAACATTTCATCCTCTTTTCTTCATAATCTTTAGGGGTTTTCAAGGTAATTAGAAACTGTAAATGAGTTGCTTGCTTACTGATTTGGACTGTGCTGGTTGCTGAGTTTCAACTTTCTTTATTTCGCCTCTCCCTGGCCCTTTAAATCGGTTTATCCATAACCTTGTACTTTTCTCTTCTCTGAACTGTAAATTAGGTGATACATATATGTCTTTTAGGAAATGATTGGTTAGCCAAATTAATGAAGTTAGTTACGATCAGTTTATGAAATCGCCCCTTTTTATGTTATCAAATTTGTGAGAGTTCCAATTTTTTGGATGACTTCCACTAGTTAGATTTGTTCATTAGTAAAGGGGGTATGATTTGTTCATAATTATTGAACGTAATAAACAAAGAATGTATCAGAAATAACGAAAGGGATTTAGCCATTTTTGATAAGTCTTAAAACAGGATTACTAATTAGTAAGTGTCATGCTATTGGCCTTACTGGCAACTTATGAAATCTTATAATCCTTCTAATGAATTTTGATAATAGGCTAAATTGTTTAATATAGCCTATGTTTTAGCTCAACTTAAGGATGATTTACTATTGTAAATGTTCAAATAATGCAAAAATTGGCTCTAATCATGACTTTAATGTCTCACAGGAGTTCAATAAACAAATGAGGATTTATGATGGTAATCAAGTGAAAACTGGAGTCAAATGACGAAAAGTTGAGCAGCAACATCTTAACAAGAGAAAACCCCACTAGCGCGGGTCATGCGCTAGTCATGCGCTCCCGCGCTAGTTCAGTGTTTTGGATAGAAAGAAACTCGATTTGCGCGGGATGTGCGCTGGTCATGCGCTCCCGCGCTAGTCCTGTCTAGGAAATCAATTATTTGGGGGCAAAATGGGAAATCTGAGAGGATCCACTCAACTTACATAAAGTAAAGCTCCATTATTGGGAGAAGATCAGATTTTGAGGGAGAAAAAGCCATAGAAGAAGGAGTAGCTTCATCTTGGAGCTAAGAAAGGAGAAGAAGAACAACATCTTGGAGCAAGGATTCAAAGAGTTCTTCTAAACTTTCTTCTATTTGTTTGTTTATATTATGTTTAAAACTTTTATTGTTGATTTTTGTATGATTATGAGTAGCTAAAAACTCTAGTATTCTTGGGTCATGGGTGTTAGATGATCTTGTTGTTTGAAGCTTAGATTGAAGATCTTGAATTTATCGTTATGGGTTGTTTATTTGATTCTGCTTTTAATTATTTTACTGCGTAGCTAACAGTGAAATATTATTTACGAATCTTGAATTAAACTTGACAAAGAAATTTTTTGGTTGCATATAGAATCAAATAGAACAAGTTTTGAATCTCGGGCATCGGGTGAAGAATTTGCAATTAAGATAGACATATACTTAATTGCCTTGTTTGGTTGAAAAATAGGAGTTGTAAATGCATTCTTGCTAATATTAATACCATAGACATATAGGTATTAGTTTAACTTGAATAGATGCATAAGAACTCGAAAGATTCTTATGAATATTATTAACCCTATAATCAATAATCCGGATAATTCAATAAATCAATCTTAAGCTAAAATAGTAGCATGATCTCTAGCAAGTCCATGACCCTGGAATATCTTTACCCAAATTGTTATCAAAATATTGTGTAATTGGTGTAGTAATTTTGTATTGAATTATTGTTTAATTACTAAGTAAATTGTAAATTGGTTCTTTATATATTTTGTGATAATTTAGCTTGAATTGATAATTGTTTGAGTCTACATCAGTCGATAAGTTGATCACAATTCCTCGTGGGAACGATACTTTACTTACTACTATATTACTTGTCGATCGCGTACATTTGCGTGAGTATTTTGGTCGCAACAAGTTTTTGGCGCCGTTGCCGGGGACTTGGAAATTAACTATTCTTCTAGATGAGACATTGAATTATTTTTATTTATTCATTTTTTTTGTTTTAGTTTAGTTAATATTTTTTATTTATTTTAACATGGAATCTTGGAATGAAAGTTATTCGAATGATGGTTATTCTTATTTTGATGATCGTTGTCCATATTGTGGAGGACCGCACTGGTGGAAAAATTGTCAGAATGTTTCCGAAAATGAGTTGTGCGCACAATCTCAACCCTTTGAGTGGAATATTTGTAATATGTGTGGTGGTCAAGATGGCCACTGGGATGGTTGTCCTAATTCTTTTCATCCTTCTCTGAGCCCTTATTATGATCATTCTAATAATGTTTGTGAGTTTGATAGGGGTAATGAAGTACATGATATGGAACCTGATGCATACAATGGGGTTATTTTAAAGCAAGTAGCAGAGCAACAGGATGAATTCAAAAAAGATATGAAAAGAATGAGGGCAACAATCACAAGAATGAAGGCCAATATAGAAGAATTGAATGAATATAGTGAGTACCAGCAAGAGGAAAATTTTGAAAAAGAGGAGATTTTGAGTCAAACCTGGCTGGTGGAACAAGCTGAAAGATTGGAGATATATGAGGCTCAACGTGAGAAAATTACAAATGGGATACAAGGCCTAATAGAAGTAAGAGCTAAAATAGGACAAGAGATCGAAAAATTTGGCTCTGTTATTCATGACTTGGGAGCTCAATTGATTGCAAAGGTTGATGCGTCTAATTCCCAACAAAATAGTTCTGAGTTGTGTGAAACTGAAAAGGAACTTATACGCCAATTCGAGGAGCTAAAATTGGAGAGTCAATCATTCGAGCGTACTTTTATTAATGATGTCCATGTTGAGGAAAGCACTCTAGAGCCATGTGAAGAAGTAGATAATGTTATATTTGAAGACTCTAGTGTGTGTACATATGAGGATGTAACTAGTGATACAATTCTAGAGTTAGGGCGTACTGCTCCTCATTCCATACATTTTTCAACATTGTGTTTGGATGATGACATGGAAATCGAGTCATCTGAGCCTTTGGGGGAACCAATGTACGAGGACCTGGGTGCTTATATTCTGGAATTTATCATGCCAGTGAGACATAATTACATACCTCATTTGAAAGCCAAAATGTGTAGAACACGATATTGGTTGCTCGACCATGTTAAATTTGTCTCACCACCCCTAGAGCATAGCAAAAAGCTTGAAGTCAAATTGGGGGCTCAATTTATAAGTTCAAGGTGGAGGCAAAAAGTGGTTCACGTCGTGCCGCGATTTTAAATTAGGCGCTTGTTGGGAGGCAACACAGCTTTACTGCTTTCCTTTATTTTTATTTATTTTAGTTTTCTACCTTTGTAGCATTTGCTATAGGATTATGAGCATAGAAGAAAAGCCACTGAAAGTGTGCAAATGCGAGCCAGCTGGTTGGAACTAGTGTGAGGTACCCGCACAAAGGACCATCCTTGGGAGAAGTCTGAGTACCCCGTGAGCTGCCAGTGCTTCGGTCTTTGGCCTTTCAGGGAGTTTCTTATCCACCCTTGTTATTTTTGCTTTATTTGTGCATTGGGGACATTGCACTCTTTTAAGTGTGGGGGGAGAGAATTCCTTTGGATAATTAGCTTTTTAGTATTTTAGCTTCTTATTTCTTTTCTTCTTAGTTGTGTAGTATTTTAGAAGATTATTTTTTTTTGTAAAAAAAAATGGTAGAAAAATTAGACTTTTCCCTTCGACGGATCTTTTAGACGAATTTTCTTGAGGGAAGTGAGTCTAGAGAAAACAACAAAAAGATTTTTTTTTTAATATTTTTTCTTAGGTAGTGTAGAAATTCCCCCTTGGTTTTTCTTTAAGCCGCGGTTCTTTTCCAAGGGTTTATCTTGAACCAGGCATATGTAGTTTTTAATTTTTGTTTTTATATTTTTATTTTATTTTGTAGACTAAAGTAGGAGTTATAAGCTATAGAAAAGTGAACCCATAGCGTTGACACACCTGAACACAATAGACCCTAGAGTGTAACGCTTAGTCCTAATTGTTGAATCTCACTGAAAGTGCCTTAATTTGTATGTTTGTACTGAATTGAATGCTCGTAATGGAGTGTCTTGATGAGCTGATCTGGAATGAGTCATATGCCATGTGTGGTGAGTATTTGTGTAGTCCATGTATTGTACTTGTGTCTAGAACTTGCCCGGTATGTGAGTTGAAGCGAAATTTGAGGTGATGCTCGGTTTGAAAAATGATGTTAGGCTTTCTTTGACCTTTTTGAGCTTAGTTGCTTATTACAAATAAAATTTGTCCCTAGTTAACCCTTTTGAGCCTTTAGACTTTTTGTTTGGCACCCGCATTACAAGCCTATACCCTTTTGTTCTTAATTGACATTGTTTTGATCCTTTTACCTCTTAAAGCACTTTAATTGTGAGAAGAGCGCTAAAAGAAGTAAGAAGGAAATAAGTGTGGGGTGGCTTTTGAGTGGAACCAATAAAAAGATGAAAGGTGCACTTATGTTGTAAACGAATACACCACTAGCAGAAATTGAGTGACAAGAAAAAAAAAGATGATTACATTGTGTTTTGCTCTAGCTAGTGGGAATGAATTAATAGAGTGCTTAAAGAAGAAGGGCGTATTTGTGGGATGATATTGTGTATGAATCAGAAGTGGGTTGAAGAATTTACGTTTGAAAATTGCTCGGGTGATGTGATAAAGTGATTAGGGGTTGAGTCACTATTCCTAAATACATCCTACCCGTCCCTTCGCCCACATTACAACCATGAAAAAGTCCTAATTGATTTTGGATCGAGCTAGCCTACCTTAGTAGAGATTTACATTAAGGGCAAGCTTATGGTACCAATTGCATGCATGTGACCTCTTTTGTGAGAGTGAGTGATTTCCTTGATTATTATAAGTATATGACTTGAATGTGCGGAGTAATTACCAAATATTTCTTGTTGGCATGATGGTGAGGGCATATGACTTGTGACAGAAAAGCAAATCTTGACTTCTGTGAAGAGTAAGTTGAGGAAGTTTGAATATTGCATAGCACTTGAGAGACAACTTTAAGGCTAGGATTGTTCACTGCTAGGTGTTAAGTATTTACAATGTTCTAGGTGTAATGTGTGAGGGGAAATGGTTGAGTGAAGAATTCTCTAAAAAGAATATAATGGATTGCTCGAGGACTAGCAATAAGCTAAGTGTGGGGTGTTGATAATAGGCTAAATTGTTTAATATAGCCTATGTTTTAGCTCAACTTAAGGATGGTTTACTATTGTAAATGTTCAAATAATGCAAAAATTGGCTCTAATCATGACTTTAATATCTCATAGGAGTTCAATAAATAAATGAGGATTTATGATGGTAATCAAGTGAAAAATGGAGTCAAATGACGAAAAGTTGAGCAGCAACATCTTAACAAGAGAAAACCCCACTAGCGCGGGTCATGCGCTCCCGCGCTAGTTCAGTGTTTTGGACAGAAAGAAACTCGATATGCGCGGGATGTGCGCTGGTCATGCGCTCCCGCGCTAGTCCTGTCCGGGAAATCAATTATTTGGGGGCAAAATGGGAAATCTGAGAGGATCCACTCAACTTACATAAAGTAAAGCTCCATTATTGGGAGAAGATCAGATTTTGAGGGAGAAAAAGCCATAGAAGAAGGAGGAGCTTCATCTTGGAGCTAAGAAAGGAGAAGAAGAATAACATCTTGGAGCAAGGATTCAAAGAGTTCTTCTAAACTTTCTTCTATTTGTTTGTTTATATTATGTTTAAAACTTTTATTGTTGATTTTTGTATGATTATGAGTAGCTAAAAACTCTAGTATTCTTGGGTCATGGGTGTTAGATGATCTTGTTGTTTGAAGCTTAGATTGAAGATCTTGAATCTATCGTTATGGGTTGTTTATTTGATTCTGCTTTTAATTATTTTACTGCGTAGCTAACAGTGAAATATTATTTACGAATCTTGAATTAAACTTGACAAAGAAAATTCTTGGTTGCATATAGAATCAAATAGAACAAGTTTTGAATCTCGGGCATCGGGTGAAGAATTTGCAATTAAGATAGACATATACTTAATTGCCTTGTTTGGTTGAAAAATAGGAGTTGTAAATGCATTCTTGCTAATATTAATACCATAGACATATAGGTATTAGTTTAACTTGAATAGATGCATAAGAACTCGAAAGATTCTTATGAATATTATTAACCCTATTATCAATAACCCGGATAATTCAATAAATCAATCTTAAGCTAAAATAGTAGCATGATCTCTAGCAAGTCCATGACCCTGGAATATCTTTACCCAAATTGTTATCAAAATATTGTGTAATTGGTGTAGTAATTTTGTATTGAATTATTGTTTAATTACTAAGTAAATTGTAAATTGGTTCTTTACATATTTTGTGATAATTTAGCTTGATTTGATAATTGTTTGAGTCTACAACAGTCGATAAGTTGATCACAATTCCTCATGGGAACGATACTTTACTTACTACTATATTACTTGTCGATCGCGTACACTTGCGTGAGTGTTTTGGTCGCAACAAATTTCATGAACCTTTGGAACTTACAGATCATTTCAAATTGATACGAAATAAACAAATTGACAAACATTCGTAGTTTGCTTCAGGCGCGCTTATAAATAAATTATCGTGATTGTGTACACGTTCGCTTGACATAATTACGATTTTTTAAAAAATAAATTGTGGTATGCATTTGCGCAACTTCGACCAAAATTTTCTTAATAATAATAAAGCACGATTAATTGTGGACACGTACGCGTGACATGATTTTTTTTACGCGCCAAATGAAATGAGTATACGTACGCGTGACTCGTTTTAGGATAATTTTTAATTAAAATAGGTAAATGCACATATGTTCTAAAATAAGTAATTAAACAATTTGATTAAGCCAAGTATGATCAAAGCGACCGTGCTAAAACCACAGAACCCGGGAATGCCTAACACCTTCTCCCAGGTAAACAGAATTTCTTACCCGAATTACTCTGTTCGCAGACTATATAAATAAGAGTCAACTTCCTCGATTCGGGATTCTGAACCGGTGACTTGGGATATCATAATTTATCCAAGTGGCGACTCTAAATTTTAATATATAATCCCATTTCAATTGTCACTTCAATTGGAAAAAACTCTCTTATACCCTTCCGGGATAGAAAAAGGAGGTGTGACACTTGCTGGGTACATGTTGTTTATGTACTCATACTACGCTTCTGCACTTAACTGTATAGGATTTGAGGCGGGTGTATCTAGTTATCCCTCCAGCACGCGTTCCTGATTGCTGATCGAGATCCCACGGTGAGCTGCCCCTTCTGAGCCGTTCTGCAGTATACCAGAGTTCTCTTCTATTGTCGTTGATTATGTAATGTCTACTAATATGCTCAAATTACACTTTAATTAAGTAGTGTAAGGCGGTCGGTGTCAAATATAATAATCCAACAAGGTTGGGATCGAATCCCACTGGGAATATGGCATGAAAAGTTTACTCGAGTACTGTGAAACTTGACTCATGTCATAATTCTATTTCGTTAACGTAACAAGAGAATAATATAGTTGTGAGTTAAAGAGATAACTAATTGTGATATGAGAATGTGAATGATTTGATTAATGAAACCAAGGTTGTGTCCCCGTCAATGGAATGTAATGCTATCGGTGTTAATATGATATATTTCTAATGGAAGGTCCTTTGATATGCAAATGATTTCTAAATGACTACCCAATATTTTTCAATGGTTGAGTAGTATTTTCCCTTTATGATTTTTTCAAATATAAAAGAATTGCAATTTAAGAACAACCAATTTATGCCAAGTAGAATTCACTTATTCCTAAGCGATTCTATTAAACAAGATTTAAAAGTCTTGAGTTCTTGATATTCAATTGTACCAAACCCTAACTCACTTTCCCAAGTAAAGAAAGAGTAAAACGGAATAGATTAATGTTTGCAACCACCATAAAGAAAAACAATTGAATAAATATCAACCAACCATCATATATATATTCAATGTTAAACACTCATTAATATTACACCCATCTAGGGTCCACAACCTTAGTATTTAAAACTAGCTACTCATGCTAAAATACAAGAACAATGTATTTAATAAAGCCATAAAGCATACAAAAATGCAAGTTTCCTTCTTTACAGCCTTCCAAATAAATGGAGTATTCAATGCACTCTATGTAGGACCTCGTTTCAAACTTGAATGACCCACAAAAACCCTAGTAATTCTTTTTATAGTGGACCAAAAGTCTGGTCTAAATGGGACAAAAATACCCATTCAGATAGCTTATGCGACCGCATAATGGTCGCAGACCACTTATGTGGTTCGCATATTCTTTATTCCATCGCAGACTTGATAAGTTCACAGTTCCTGCTTCAGTCTCACACTGATTATGCGGTCCGCATGTGTGTTATGCGACCACATATGCCATCGCACATCATGGTGAAAAATTTCTTCTACTGGAGTTATGCGACCATTATACGACTCGCACAAATGTTATGCGACCGCATAATGGACCACATATTTTCTTCTTCATTTGGCCAATAAGTCTGTCCATGTTTGCGATCACCCTCTGAATTATGCGGTCCGCATGTGTATTATGCGGCCGCATACTTGCAGCATTTCCTTTCTTTTGCGACCTTTTGACTTCTTTCCCATGTTTTCGGGTCTTCAAGCTCATGTACTATAAAATAACCAAACTTGATAAAAAATTAACTAAAAATTCATTAAAAGATGAGTTAAAATATAAGTGATTGGTATCAATTGTGTCGAAATTCTACGGCACATCAACACCCCCAACTTAAACTCTTGCTTGTCCTCAAGTAACAAAAACAAAATTATCATATTCTATACTACTTTTATTTCCGACATTCCACAAAACAGTAATGACTATAGATGGTTTTAACTAACATCTAACAAGCATGTAACCCCATTTATTTACCCTTCCTGGAAGACAACTTATCATTCAACCATTCCACTAATCAATTCGTGGCCTTATATCCTCGACCAAAATGACAAAATGCTATTCACGGCTAAGTGCACTTGTGTTCTACTTCAAGAACCTATCGTTTGCTAAGTCTTACAATTCATGCGCACTCACAACAAAGAAAATCCCCACTCATATATATGTACAGGGGATGCAATAAAAACATTCTAACACTCGGAACGAAAGCTACATGCCACAAGTATCGGTCTATATGCTTGCCCTTATTTTAACTTTCCCGCTATCTCAGGAATGATTGACTATCGATCACTAAGGACTTTTCACAGGTTATCATGTAAGCTTCTGGACGGGGTGGATGAATATTTAGGAATGTAGTGGCTATACCCTCGAACTTTACATACATTGAACTACTTTATTACATAGCACTTGTTTACCTCGGGCTACCAACTTAGAACCACCTCAAAGTGTTTCTTCCATTTTTGCAAAACTCCAATCTTTCTCTTTCTCTTTTTTGCTTCTTTTCTCATATATACACAATTCTTTTTTTATTTATCTTTTTTTTCTTTTGAAGCTTGCATTTCATTATATACACACCTTGAAGTTAACCCATTTTTTCTTTACACACAATAGTAAACCTTACCAATTTCCACTTTGTAACGGCAGCACCCCCAACTTAGGCTTTTAGCCTCATTCCTACCTGTTCAAGGAGGGATGGGTTCACAAGACAGAATGATTTCACAGAAGGGGGAAAGTTTTGTAATGTGGTAGCCAATGAAAGGTTAAAGGCTCAACAGGGGGTAACTAGGGTAATTAATGTATCAGGGAGGTCAATTTAGACAAAACTGGCTAGTAATCACAAAGAGAGCCTAAGATCATTTTAATAACCAATTATTAACCCGAGAATTACACTTAGCGACTAACCGGGCAAGTTCTAGACATCACAAGTTAGGCCTGCGCATTAATTATACAAATCCTCACTACTCACAACGTATGAATTGTTCAACTCAACATAGTTTCATCCCTTAAGTGACACAAGGAAACTCAAAACTTTCATCTCAAGATATGTAAGATTCTGAATAAGCATAAAGTCAGAGAGCAAGCCTCAAATTCACAAAAATCACTTTCCAAACATATATATATATATATATATATATATATATATATATATATATATATATATATATATATATATATATATATATATATATATATATTCAAATGAAGGAAGGGTATCATATATTTACACCATTTAGCACATGCTTGAAGATACAATAGTCAACACCAAATAAGTCAAAACATTTCATGCTATTGTCGTGGTTCTACTATTACATCCTTGGAAAAGAACCCACGAAGAAAAACCAAAGGGAATTCATTGCTTAACTACAAGAGTTTTATATAAAAAATAAGGGGTACAACAAATTATTTCCTCAAAACATGGGATACAAGATCATGATCATAACTACCCCACCCCCAACCAAAGTTCATGCATTGTCCCCAATGCATATGTAAAGCAAAAAGAAAGCTTAGGGACTCTTTGGGGCGCACTAGGCGATCGAGAAAGCTGGGCAGCTATAGGATCGACTGCTGGTAGTGAAATTACAGCTGGTGGAACCTCGGACTGAGTGGTATCCTCCACGACTAAAGTAAGAGGCTCCAACTGCTGTGAGGGTATAGCAGGAAGCTCCACTTGCTGTGAGGCTGGAGTTGGGTCCTGGGAGCTGCTAGCCTTTCCCAGTGATGGCTAAGTGGTCGATAGATGTGCCTTGGCGACCATATCTGCTAGTGAATGTGCAATTGTTGTTTGCACAGTTTCTTCCTCTTCATCCTCTGCCCTTGTAGAGACAGCAACCTGCTTACCCTTATCTTGATGACCCTCAGTATCCTCACCCAATGCCTCTTCATCCGTCTCCTTATCTCCTGACTCCCCCTCATCGGACTCCTCAATATCTCCAGATTCCTCATCTGAAGGAACATCAATGTAAATAGGAGGATCTTGAGCCTTTGAGGTCTCAACATGCTATGCCTCTGGGGCTGTCATCAGGGTCGTGAAATCAATATCCATTCCTGGGTCGGAAGTGTCAGCACCCTGCTCACTTTCCTTCGGGAGGAACAATGTCAAGTCAAACTCTAGACTCTACATCTTTTGAAGCTTATCTTTCAATTCATCCACATCCTCGTGGAGCTAAGGCATACCTGTAACCTCACCCCACTCAACCTTCTCAAGATGCACTTCAAAGTGCTTGAGGCGATCCTCATAGGTTTGATGTTGCTGCTGAAGAACATTCATTGAGGATTGGATAGGGGTCAATGCTTGACGAATGAGGTTGGGAATTTCCTTGATTATCCTGTCTACCTTACCATTGGCATGCTGAGCAAGTAGACCCAGTTTGGACAGAGCTGGTAAAGAGACCTGGGCCTGTGCAGTGGAGTAGTTGTGGAGGTAGCTGGGGCCAAGAAGGTGTTAGATAGTGCTGGGACCTCTGATGCTGCTATATCTGCTGGAGTAGGAATGTGAGTTTCTACTGGAGTTTCAATTTCCTTCTCTACTGCATCACTGATTCGCATTATGTCAATGTCTTTGCGAGCTTTCTATATTTTGTAATGTTTTGGCATCAGAGGCACACTTGCCGCTTGGCAGAGAGCAGTGATCAAACAGGGGAAAAGAAGTGATCTTTGTTTCTGGTTGGCTCTGATTCCCAGCTTTCGGAATATGATCTCTCCCACATCAATCTTGATGCATGTCATAATGCACATAATGAGGAGTGCTTTTTCAATGTTGATGTCGATTTCATTCCTAGATGTCATTAGACGGGATATGACAAAGCTAAGCCAATATCGACCCTCCCTTGTGAGAGCCTCCTTGTAAATCTTGTGTTTAGGGTCAATCCAAGCCAGTGTCCCCTTTGCTATGATGGAGGCAACCTAGGCACGCTCGTTGTTCTTGTTCGCTACCGTAGAATCATATTCAGCTGTGCCTGACCTCCAATCCTATTTCGCTTTTGTTCAACACTCCTTGAGGCACCATATGAAGTATAAAATTCCCTCAGAGTTGTCTCATTGTATTCATCTGGGACCTCAGTGAAGCATTCCCACTTCCTCTGCTTGATGTTCTTGAGTATGTGAGGGTAATGCTCCGACAACCTATTTAAACTCAATTGCTTCTCCTTGAGGATTTTTCTCTTTGAGATCCCGGCTTTATATAGATCTATAGATCCTTTTACCCCAAACCGGAGGTTAAGATCCTCCCCCATCTTTCTTCGTGCCTCAGCATGTAGATCAACGGAAGGCCCGAGGTGACTCTATGACTCCTCCTCTTCAGACTGGGAGGAGTGCTCAGTAGTAATGCGGATTACCTAAGCCTGTTGACGTTTTGCTTGTGTTGCTTGTTGGCTAGGATTGACAACCATTTTCTGTCTACGACTGGGCGGTGATTGCATTGGATTATACTTCTTTGGTGCTATTCTTGTTGATGAAATATTGTAGGAGTGAGTGAAATATCTCGGGGAGATTCATTATAGGCAAAAGAAAAAGAACAAAAAATGAATCCACTATGAGATCGCATATCATGTATGTGGACCGCATAACTATCGCATATGTGCATAAGCAGAAAGTCAACAGCATCTATGGTCGCAAAACAAACCACATAAGTGGTTATGCGAACGCAAAGTGACAACATTTTGTAAGGTTAGATAGCCTGATGGTCTGCCTCACTATGCCACATAAATGCGGACTACATAAAGGGTTTGCGATTGCAAAAGCAATCACATAACCCGTTCTACCTTAGGGCAATTTATGGGTCATATGCGATGGCTTTGCGGACCACAAAGAGATTATGCGGCCCGCAAAGGTCATCTTGCTCGCGAAATTTTACCCTACCCAAATCACGTGGGTTCTTATTGCTACCCATTTAGAAGTCTAATGCCCATGTGTTCAATTTCAACAAGAGAGGGGTACTCAAACTTCCCCCTCTTTGGTCACAACCCTAACTAATGACTCACACACAACCAATCTACACAAAAGAGGGAACAGGGGTACTTAGACTTCTTCCAATTGTTTCATCAACAACAATCAACGACAATCACAAAAGGATTTCAAGGGGTTGGGGAAATGACCAAAACTCAGAGCTCAGGAATACAGATTGGATCACATTGACAAGATGGAGAAGGAAGAACATACCAGAAGCATGCTATGCTTTGTGAGAAACGGGTTCTTTGTGAGTATTGATTCATTTTTTATCCTTTCCCTTTTTTTTGCCTTAGCAGATTCTTTGTGTTCTCTTTTTCTCTTTTTTTTTGTTCTTTTGATTTGTTTTGTTTAAACATGAGTGTGTGAATAGAGTGGGTTAGGGTTTATACTTGGCGGATATGCGGCCCTAAGTTCATCACATAACACAATATGCGATCGCATATGTGTTATGCGGTGGACTTATGACTGGGCAGCGTAACTTCACTTTGATGTGGGCTACATAAAGTATAAACCTACCACATAGTTGACAACCAATATAGCCTAATTCTCTGCCTGAGTGTGTGATGACTATGCGGTTCATACAGTCATTATGAGACCGCATTTGCGACCGCATAGTTGTCGCCCAATCTGGACCTTTTTTTTTCCTTCGGTTTCTTTAGCACTAGGACCTTATGCATAATATTTTTGGACTACCTGCATTCTAGCACACACATCAACTTGCTCATTCTATACTACATAAATAATATAAAAAAACTGCAAAAGAGTGTTACCACACATGGATTGCCTCCCAAGAAGCGCTTGATTTAATGTCGCGGCACGACGCAGTTGACTCCTTTTGAATTATTCATTGGTGGGGGCTGCTGTTGGACTATCTCTTAGAGCAAATTGTTCTATCACATGCCTTTCTCTTGTGGTCCTGTGGTAATGCTTGACTCATTGTCCATTCACCTTGAAAGTTTGAGTCCCATCTTCCGACTCCGGTTCAATAGCACCATAGGGGGACATACTCACAACTTTGAACGGGCTAGACCATTTGGACTTGAGTTTACCCGAAAATAACTTGAGTCTTGAATTGAAGAGTAAGACTAAGTCACCAGAATTGAACTCCCACTTCAAGATCTTCTTGTCATAGACAAACTTCATCCTCTCTTTGTACATGGATGCACTCTCATAGGCATGGAGACGGAATTCTTCCATCTCATTGAGTTGTGTCATCCTCAGATTAGCAGCCTCGGCCCAGTCAAGATTCAGCTCTTCAATGCCCACATGGCTTTGTGTTCAAGTTCCACTGGCAAGTGATATGCTTTTCCAAAAATCAACATGTACGGTGAAGTGCCAATGGGGGTCTTAAATGTTGTGTGATATGCCCACAACGTGTCATCTATCTTCCTTGACTAGTCAGTCCTGTTTACATTGACAATTTTAGCTAGGATAATTTTGATTTCTCTGTTTGAAACCTCAACCTGACCACTCGACTGAAGATGATAGGGTCTGGCCACCTTGTGCTTTAAACCATACTTTTCGAGCAGCCCGGCAAAAGCCTTATTGCAGAAATGAGACCCACCATCACTCAGGATGGCCCTTGGAGTACCAAACCATGTGAATATGTTCTTTTTCAAAAATGCAGTCACACTTCTTGCTTCATTGTTAGGTAAGGCGATTGCCTCGACCCATTTAGAGATATAGTCCATAGCTACCAAGATGTAGGTCATGCCATAAGAGATCAAGAAAGGGCCCATAAAGTCTATCCCCCACACATAAAAAATCTCGACCTCCAGTACAAAATTCATAGGAATCTCATGTCTTCTAGATATCGACACTTGTTTTTGACATTGGTCGCATGCCTTGACCATTTGATTGGCGTCTTGGTAGATCTATGGCCAATAGTAGCCACATTCACGCACTTTTGCTGCCGTCCTATTTCCTCCATGATGAAACCCAACCAGAGAATTATGGCATCCCTTGAGAATTGGCATTACCTCATCTTCCGGAACACACCGCCTGATGATGTTCTCGGCACTAATACGAAACAAGAAGGGTTCCTCCCAATAGTAATGCTTACACTCCCGCAAGAACTTTTTCTTTTGATTAGCTTCCAATCCATCGGGAACAAGGTCACTAACCAAGAAATTAGCGATGTTGTCATACCAAGGAGCAAATGTTTTAGACAATGCCAATATGTGTTCATATGGAAAGCATCATTGATTTCAAGGTCCTCTTTTGGTCTCCTTGCCTCTTCAAGCGTAGATAAGTGATCTGCAACTTGATTTTCTGTTCCTTTTTGATCATTGACTTCAAATTCAAACTCTTGCAACAAAAGGACCCACCGATTCAACCTTGTTTTGGCATCCTTCTTTGCCATAAGATAACAAAGAGTAGCATGGTCGGTGTATACTATCACTTTGGACCCCAACAAATAAGCTCGAAATTTTTCAAAAGCATAGACAATGGCGAGAAGTTCTTGCTCAGTCACAATGTAATTCATCTAAGCACCATTGAGTGTCTTGCTTGAATAGTAGACAGGGTGAAGAATCTTGTTGTGAGATTGGTCAAGCACCGCCCTAATAGCTACACCACTTGCGTCACACATAAGTTCGAATGAAGAGACCAATCGGGTGTGACAATAATAGGTGTTGTGGTGAGCTTTTCTTTCAATTCCTCAAAGGTCTTAAGGCACTTCTCAACAAACACGAACTTTGCATCTTTCTCAAGGAGTTTTCACATGGGATTTGCAATGTTGGAGAAGTCTTTGATGAAACGCCTATAAAAGCCGGCATGTCCCAAAAAGCTTCAAACACCTTTAACTGAAATAGGTGGAGGAAGAATGGAAATGATCTCGATCTTTGCCCGGTCAACCTCTATGCCTTGTTTGGAAATTTTGTGGCCCAAAACAATTCCTTCATCCACCGTAAAATGTCATTTCTCCCAATTTAGCACAAGGTTTGTTTCTTCACATCTTCTGAGCACTTGTCAAAGGTTGTCAAGACAATGATCAAAGGAATCACCCATGATAGAGAAATTGTCCATGAAAACCTCTAAGATATCTTCCATCATGTCTGAGAAGATTGACATCATGCATCTTTGAAAAGTAGTCGGAGCGTTGCATAGCCCAAATGGCATCCGGCTAAATGCAAATGTCCCATATGGACAAGTGAATATTGTCTTTTTCTTGATCTTCCAATGCAATATTGATTTGGTTGTGGCCGCCAGAATATCCATCCAAGAAGCAGTAGAATGACCTCCCCACTATCTGATCAAGCATTTGGTCAATAAAAGGCACAGGGAAACGGTCCTTGCACGTAGCACTGTTTAGCTTCTGGTAGTCCATGCAAACCCTCCATTCGGTCATTGTTCTTGTTGGGATGAGCTCATTTCTGTTGTTTTCAATCACGGTCATGCCTCCCTTTTCCGACACACATTGCACCGGACTCACCCAAGAACTATTGGCAATGGGGTAGAATACCCCGCAATCTAACCACTTGATGATTTCTTTCTTTACTACCTCTTGCATGGAAGGGTTTAACCTTCGTTGGTGCTCTACACTTGGTTTACTCTCATTCTCAAATTGTATCTTGTGTTCACAAATTCCAGCGGTAATCCTTCGGATGTCCGCTATTATCCACCCAATAGATTGCATATGCTCCTTCAAGACATTCAACAATTGTTCTACCTGCACATCATTCAACAAAGAAGAAACGATTATCGGTAGAACGTCATTAGAGCCAAGAAATTTAAACCTCAAGTGCGGCAGATGTGGTTTGAGCTCTAGTTGTGGTGGCTTAATAATTCAAGGCTTAGCGAGAGGAGTGACTCTATTCTCTATGTTGAGAGAGATTTTCTTTTGAGCATTAGTGTAGGACCCAAGCCCTTCTAATGCATTTACTAATTCCATGTACCCCTACATATCTTCACCATCAAAATTTACCAAAATAGCCGCCAACGCCTCACAAAGGCATTGTTCTTCCATCTTCATTTCAATTGAGTCTTCCGCCTCATCAACAAAATCAATCACCGAGATGCTTTCATATTCATGTGGCAGCTTCATACCCTTGCTTTCTTGGAATGTGACCTCTTCATCATTTACACGGAACTTGATCTCGTTCCGTTCTGAATCCATAAGTGCTCTTCTGGTGGCAATAAATGGTCTCCCCAAGATGATAAGGATCTCTTTGTCAATTGCACAATCATGAATTACAAAATCGGCGGGTAAGTGGAACTTCCCCACTTTCACAAGCACATCATCAACAATTCCCACCGGTCTCTTTATGGAACGATCGGCCATTTGCAACCACATACTTGTAGTCCTCGGCATACCTAACCCCGCTTGCTTGTAAATAGCAAGAGGCATTAAGTTGATGATAGCCCCATTATCACAAAGAGCTCTTGCAAAATCACGCTACCCAATAGTGCATGGAATGGTCAAAGCTCCCGGGTCTTCTTTCTTTTAAATGGTGGTTGTTGTAATGATGGAACTAACCCGGTGAGTCACATTCTCCACTTCATTCATGGTGGTTTTATTCTTGGTGATCAAGTCTTTCAAATACTTAGGAAAACCCGGCATCTCTTGAAATGCTTCCACAAATGGAATATTTACCGATAACGACTTGAGAATGTCATAGAACTTTTCGAGTTTGCTATCATCAACCTTCCTAGCAAGTCTTTCAGGGAAAGGATGAGGAGGTCTCGGAATAGGTAGTAGAGTTTTTGGCTTGTCTTTTACCTTTTCATTAACCTCTTCCCGGTTTAATTCTTGAACTTTCAACTCTTTTGGGACATTTTTAGCTTCAACAACAATTGGATCTTCAATTTGTGCCTAAACATCTTGTTCGTACTCTTACACTTCAACCACTTGTTCACTCTCTCCTTGAAGTACCTTCCCACTCCGAGTAGTAATTCCCATGCAATGAGAAGTTGGACCACTCCCACTACCCTTTGCGTTCGCAATTGTGTCACTTGGAAGTGTTCCCTTTTCCTTTGGATTTTGTTCCCTAGAGAGATATCTCATTTGCATCTCAAATTTTTGAATGGATATGGTATGAGAACCGACAAGTTCGGTCATATTCCTCATTGAAGTGTCAGACCTTTCTTGATTTTGCAATACCCGTTCAAACATGTTTTCCAACTTGGAATCACTTGCGGACCCTTGATTTGAGTATTTCCCCTTTGGTGGAACATAATGGTTTGAACTACGATTCGAGAAGTTGTTGTTGTTGTTGTTATTCCAAATCTCTTGATTTGAGCTACCTTGGTCATTTCTCCACTATTAGTTGCCTTGCCCTTGCGGGTTAGGCCTCCATTGATTTTGTTGTCCTTGACCTTAGTATTGTTGCCTTTGATAGACTCTTTAAGAGTTGTTGACATAGTTTGCTTCCTAATAATCTTCATTTGATGTGGGTTGAACATCCTCCACTACATTTACTTTTTTCATTTGGCTTTTAGTGAACATCTTTGTCAAGACATTGACATTGGTGGCAAGCCTTGCAATTACTTGATCTCTTTCTTGGTTCTCCTTAATCATGTTGGTCAAGGAGGGAGTACCGTATGTAATTCCACCTTTGGTGTTCTCTGAGTGCCAAGCCTGGTTATGTTTTGCCATTTTGTCAAGGATTTGTGTGATCCTTGCAAAGGTCATATCCATAAAAGATCCATCAGCTACATTCTTGGCTATAGATTGGTTCATAGTATCCAAACCCATGTAGAATTTCGCCAACAAGATAAAATACGGAAAACCATGATTAGGCGGCCTCACCAAATATAACTTGAATCTATCACATGCCTCATGTAGATGTTCTTCCGATAGTTACTTGAAAAAGAAAATTTTATCCCGGAGATCAGATTTCTTGCTTTGCGGGAACCATTTGGTTTAGAATGCTCAGACAAGTTTAGACCAAGAATAGATTGAGTTTGGAGGTAGATTTTGAATCAATTTCCTTGCCTCTCCAGTCAGTGAGTACTTGAACACCCTCAACCGTAGGGCATCATCTGAGACATTATTCTACTTGTGCTTCGCATACACACCTAATAAGTTTCTGAGATGTTGTGTCAGATCATCATCAGTGGAATTCCTGAAAAACCCCTCCACTTTGAGCATTAGGATTAACCCATGTTCCACCTTGAAAGTGGAAGCGTCAACTCTCGGAGGTACAATAGCATTTGTATCCTCTATGTCCGCAAAAGGATTTTCTCCGTCCTCAAATTCGGCCATGTTTTCCTATCCACACAAAGCAAAATAATCAAAGTGTGATGGAATAGAAGAACATTGGAAGTAAAGTACACACTAATTAGTAATTTCAAAACCGTATTCCCCAGCAACGGCGCCAAAATTTGATACGCTCAAATTACACTTTAATTAAGTAGTGTAAGCCAGTCGGTGTCAAATATAATAACCCAGTAAGGTTGTGGTCGAATCCCACAGGGAATATGGTATGAAAAGTTTACTTGAGTAGTGTGAAACTTGACTTAGGTCGTAATTCTATTCCGTTAACGTAACAAGAGAATCATATAGTTGTGAATTAAAGAGATAACTAATTGTGATATGAGAATGTAAATGATTTGATTAACGAAACCAAGGTTGTGAATGTAATGCTATCGGTGTTAATATGATATATTTCTAATGGAAGGTCCTTTGATATGCAAATGATTTTTAAATGACTACCCAATATTTTTCAATGGTTGGGTAGTATTTTTCCTTTATGATTTTTCCAAATTTAAAAGAGTTGCAATTTAAGAACAACCAATTTATGTCAAGTAGAACCCACTTATTCCTAAGCGATTCTATTAAACAACATTTAAAGTCTTGATTTCTTGATATTCAATTCTACCAAACCATAACTCACTTTCCCAAGTAAAGAAAGAGTAAAATGGAATAGATTAATGTTTGCAATCACCAACCATAAATAAAGAACAAGAATTGAATAAATATTAACCAACCATTATATATATCAATGTTAAACACCCATTAACATTACACCCATCTAGGGTACACAACCTTATTATTTAAAACTAGCTACTCATCCTAAAATACAAGAACAAAGTATTTAATAAAGCCATAAAGCATACAAAAGTGCAAGATTTCTTCTTCACAACCTTCCAAATAAATGGAGTATTCAATGCTCTTTATGTAGGACCTTGTTTCAGACTTGAATGACCCACAAAAACCCTAGTTATTCTTTTTATAGTGGACCAAAAGTCGTGGTTAAAATCGGACAAAAATATCCCTTTAGATAGCTTATGCGACCGCATAATGGTCGCAGACCACTTATGCGGTCCGCATATTCTTCATTCCATCGCAGACTTGATAACTTCCCATTTCTTGCTTCAGTGACATACTGCTTATGCGGTCCGCATGTGTGTTATGCAACCGCATATGCCATCGCACATCATGGTGAAAACTTTCTTCTACTGGAGTTATGCAACCATTATGCGGCTCGCACAAATGTTATGCGACCGCATAATGGACTGCATATTTTTTTTCTTTATTTGGTAAATAAGTTTGTCCATGTTTGCGATCACCCTCTGAATTTTGCTGTCCGCATGTGCATTATGCGTCCGCATACTTGCAGCATTTTCGTTCTTTTGCGACCTTTCGACTGCTTTTGCATATTTTCGGGTTTTCAAGCTCATGTACTACAAAAAAACCAAACTTGATCAAAATTAACTAAAATGCATTAAAGGACAAGTTAAAATCTAAGTAATTGGTATCAATTGTGCCAAAATTCTACGGCATCATCTACTCTGTTTCAGGCAGTAGGATAGTGGTATATTGTATATTCTACTAGTTGCCCTAGTACTTGTGACACTAGTTCCTGGCACACACTGTAGACCATCATTTTTGGGTTGCATTTCTATTGTTATGAAATTGATTATTTTCGATCTGTTAAATTATAAGTTAAGTGAATGTTGGGAATGTTTAAATAAAATAATTGAGAACTCACCAGTTAATTAGGATTGGCTTGCCTGACAACGGTGTAGGGCGCCATCACGACCTATAATGGAATTTGGATCGTGACACAAACTCCGTGAGTGGTAGAAACTGATCCCAAGAACCCCCAAAATCTATGATATAAGAGTGTAGCATATCCTCCAATATCTGAATAGTGCGCTCGGACTGTACGTCCATTTGAGGGTAGAATGCAGAACTCAACTCAACCTGTGTGGCTAACTCTCACTGCACTGCTCTCCAATGTGATGTAAACTGTGTGGCCCAATCTGAAATGATGGACACGTGCACACCGTGAAGACAAATAATCTAACGGATGTAAATCTCAGCCAACTGCTCTGAAGAATAAGTAATCCCAAGTGGAATAAAATGCGCGGATTTGGTCAACTGGTCCACAATCACCCAAATAACATCAAACTTCCTCGAAGCCATGGGAGTCCAAATACAAAATCCATGGTGATATACACTCCAATTTCCACTCCGGAATCTCAAGCCTCTGATGCAATCCACCTGGTCTCTGATCTTCGTACTTCACCTGCTAACAGTTTAGGCACCAAGCTCAAACCCCACTATATTTTTCTTCATCCCCCTCCACCAATAGTGCTGTGTCAAGTCCTAGTACATCTTTACGTGACCCTGATGAATGGAATACCGCAAACTATAGGACTGCTCAAGAATCAACTCACGTAGCTAATCCACATTAGGCACATAAATCTAACTTGCATCCTCAACACCCCATCATCCCCAATAGTAACCTTTTTGGCATCACCGTGCTAAACCATGTCCTTAAGGACAAGCAAACGGGGATCATCATACTGGCACTCTCTGATGCGGTCATATAAGAAAGATCGAGAAACCACACAAGCTAGAACCTGATTGGGCTTCGAAACATCTAATCTCATAAACCGATTGGTCAAGGCATGAACATCTGATGCAAGTGATCTCTCACTGAAAGGAATGAATGCAAGGCTACCAATACTCACCACTTTTCTACTCAAGACATCGGCCACCACATTGGCTTTTCTGGAATGATACAGAATGGTGACATCATTGCCCTTTAGCAGCTCCAACCATCTCCGCTGCCTAAAATTTAAATCCTTCTATTTGAACAAGTGCTAGAGACTTTGATGATCCGTAAATACCTCACAAGATACATTATAGAGATACTTCCTCCAAATCTTCAATGCATGAACGAAGGTTGCCAACTCTAAATCATGAACAAAGTAGTTCTTCTAATGGGGCTTAAATTGACGTGAAGAATAAATAATCACTCCACCCTCCTGCATCAAGACACGCCAAATATCAATCCGAGAAGCATAACAATACATTATATAAGATTCTGACAGTGAAGGAAAAACTAGTATTGGAGTTATGATCAAGGCAATCTTGAGCTTCTCAATGCTCTTATCACATTCATCCGACCACCTAAATAGAGCACCCTTCTGGGTCAATTTGGTCAAAGGCACTGCAACAAATGAGAAACGCTCCACGAAGCAACAATAATATCTTGCCAAGTTGAGAAAACTTCGAATCTTAGTAGCTAAGACGTTGTGAGACAACTCTGAACAACCTCTATCTTCTTTGGATCCACCTTAATCCCCTCACTGGACACCACGTGCCCCAAGAACGCCACCGAACTAAGCCAAAACTCACACTTGGAGAACTTGGCATAAAGTTTCTCCTCCCTTAACCTCTGTAGCACAATCCACAAATGTGGTGCATGCTCCTCTAGGCTACATGAGTAAACCAGGATATCATCAATGAATACTATGAAAAATGAGTCAAGATATGGCTGAAATAAACTATTTAGCAGATGCATGAATGTTGTTGGGGCGTTAGTCAGCCCCAAAGATATCACAAGGAACTCATAGTGATCATAGCGGGTCCTAAAAGCCATCTTCAGAATATCTGAGTCTCGAATCTTCAACTGGTGATACTCAGACCTCAAATCAATCTTAGCGAACACCCTCGCTCCCTGAAGCTTGTCAAATAAATCATCAATACACGTCAAAGATCACTTGTTCTTTATTGTAACTTTGTTTAACTGCCTATAATCGATGCACATCCGCACAGTACCATCATTCTTCTTCACAAATAGAACTAGTGCATCCCAAGGTGACATAATAGGCCTAATATATCCCTTATCATGAAGCACCCAAAGCTTCTCTTTAATTCCTTCAACTCGACTGGTGCCATACGATACGGAGAAATAGAAATGGGCTGAGTGCCGATACAAAGTCAATACCAAAATCAATATCCTTGTCATGTGGCATGCCCGACAAGTCTGCAGGAAACACATCCGGAAAGTCTCGCACTACAGGAACATAATCAATAGTAGGAGTATCAGCACCCACATCCTCACAATGGCCAAGTATGATAGACACCCTTTCTCAACCATCCATTGGGCCTTCAAATAAGAAATCATCTTGCTAGGAACATAATCTAAAGAACCTCTCCATTCGATCCTTAGCAACCCCGGCATCGCCAACATCGCGGTCTTAGCGTGACAATCCATAATAGTATGACATGCAGACAACCAATCCTTACCCAAGATCGCATCAAAACCAAACATACTAAGCAATAAGATATCAACTCTAGTCTCCAATTCCTAATTATCACTACACATGATCATTATAAATAGTCCACAATAATTGTATCACCCATGGGCATAGACACATGAACATGTGAAACTAAGGACTCATGGGACATATCTAGATAAAGAGCAAAATATGATGTTACATACAAATAAGTGGAACCAGGGTCAAATAATTTAGAAGCTTCCATGTGGCATACTGAAGCAATGGCCTCTGTCCTAGTAGGAATGGCATAGTATCTATCATGACCGCCACCAAATCGGCATCCCTCTCTACGGCAGCCTCTGGCTGCCTGAACCCCACATCGAGCTGGCTGAGCGGGTGATGAAGTAACTAGTGCAGAAGTCACAGCCTGACTCCTCTACTGATCTGGACCTCCTGAAAGGCAGGGACAATGCCTCTTCACATGACCCAACTCTCCACACTCAAAACAACCCCTCTTAGAAAATGGCGGCAAGTACTATAGCGGCCCACGAGAACTAGAATAACAACCAGAGAAACCTGGTGCAGATGAACCCTAAACTGAAGGAGCACTAGATGAAATATGAGCTAAGAGTGCACTGAGAGTTGACTGACCCCGTCGAGCACTGGATGAACCATGGCTAGCTTATGCGCCACGATGAATTAGACGATCCTTCTGAGCACCCTATAAGGACGACCTCTACTATGGTGGGTATGACCCCTAGACAAAACACTGTTGAAACCACTCAAACCATGAGGCCTTTTGGCCTCCCTCTCCTCACGCTCCTGGCTATGAACCAACGCTAGCCGCCGAGAAATATCAACAACCTCATCGAACCTAGCATCTGATGCACACTCCCATGTCATAAAAAACACAAATGATAGTTGAGGCCATCAATGAAACTCTTAATCATGTCCCTCTCAGTGGGAACCAACTAAACTACGTGACGAGCCAACTTTGAAAATCTCATATTATACTAGGTCACAGACATGCGCTCATGACATAGCTTCTAGAACTGCCTATGCAACTCCTACTAGCCTGCTCCTCTCATAAGTCTCCCACCATTTGAAGGCAGCCCTTGATCGCTAAAAAGTTGTAAAGGAGACTCCACTAGTCTCTAGATTACCCGTCATGTGAAGAATCGGCTAGCACCTATCTAAGAAGTCCCGAGCATTATCTAACTCAGCCCCACTGAATGATGGAGGATGGAGCCTCCCAAATCTCTTTAGTCTCTTTTTCTCCTCATCACTCAAAACGAGACACACCTGGGCCTGAGCAACTGCAACTGGCTTGGCTGGTAGTACCCCTAGTGTCTGAAGTCCCTACACTACCTGCTCTAGAGTATGGGTGGTGGGAATCTAAGTACCTCCCCCGGCCTGAGAAGTGGCTGGCACGGCCCGAACAAAAACTGCCTGAGCAAGGTTAGTGCAAACAGTCAATATCTGGGCCAAAGCCTCCTGAAGGCTTGAAATCACAATAGGCACAGCTAGTGCCTAAGATGGTCCTACCGGCTCAATTATTGACTCAAGTGCTAATAAATCCAGCTGCGGCGTGCAGCCCAATCCCATCATGAATCAATAATACCTGCTGCGGCGTGAAACCGATCCCATCATGAGTCAATAATGCTCGTTGGAGCGTGCAATTTGATCCCATCAATATCAGTTACAAATATGCTCTCGACCTCACTTAGTCCTCAATCTCTCCAGTCTCTTGGGCTCACAACACTTTTGCAAAGTAGCCTAAATCAATTTTACGTGATGTGACAATGCATTTTCTATCATTCATTTATGGCATGTTTAGTATTTTAGTTGTGTTTTTAACATTCAATCACTAGTCAATTGTATTTTCAAACACAAAAAATTATAAAAGATAATGTCCATTCAGCATTTTTAGGGTTTATTAGTCGCATCATAAATTAATTTAATAGTTCAATTTATAGGCACAACTGGTGCCTAAGCTGGTCCCACCAGCTCAACCACATATGGAACTTGCTCCTGAGCTGGAAAAACTGGTGGGTCTACAGGTGCTGCTCTAGCTATTATAAGAGGTACACCTAGGCCTGTACCGCGACCTCGACCTCTCGTGGCCCAATCTGGTGGTACTGGTGGCCATGCACCTAATCTGGTAGCACGTGTTCTCACCATCTATGAGAGAATAGAATAACAGAAGTTTAGTTCCCAAAATCACCAAATTTGGACAACAAGAGCAGAAGAATGTGACATTTTCTAATTTCGACAGCCTCTCAAAGATAAGTACAAATTTCACCTTACTGATCTGCATGACTCTACTAAACCTTCTCATGACTCATCAAACCTATGTAATTTAGGCTTTGATACCAACTTGTCACGACCCGAATCTCGACTTGTCGTGATGGCACCTATCATGATACTAGGCAAAGCGACAACTCGCATGTACTAATATTTTTAAATTTAAAGTATACTGAAAGGGGTTTAAGTAAGTGTTTACCATGAAAATGGTAACAACAATTAAATTTGTAAATAGGATTCTAAAAATATGTGATCTGTTCTCGAGCTAGTTGTTAGAGCCGTTGATGCTAATAATATGGAGTTTGAAGATTAAATGCAAGATAAAATGAGATAATAATCAAACCAAAAGGCCTGCTGCCCGGATACAGGTCTGGACGATGAAGGACCTCGGGGTTGATGTCAGGATCATTCTCGAACTATCGGGGATAGATGAGGATGGGATAACAGTTGAAGATATAATCAAACAAGGTTCTTTATGGCCAACACTAAGGTATATGATAAAGAACAAGTAAGAACGCGATAAATATCGAGGTTGCCTCGGACCAGTGAGAATGAACAAGCTTAAAAAGAAAAGAGAGAGAGAGAGATTATTGCACTTGTGGAGAAAATGGAGCAACATCAGTCCCTTACAAAGTGGTATGGATCCCCCTTATATAGGAGAGGGAATACCATATAGCACAAAGTGTATTGAATGAAATGACATGGGGATGGGACGGATAGGCATGGTACTGGGAGTCCCATGTCTTCGTAAACTTTGTTGGGTCGCGGATAGATTCCTTACCCTCGGAGTCTTTGCAGGGTCGCGGACGATCCTCGAGAGAGGGAGCTCGATCGTAATCCCATAACCTTGAGATGCTGACATGACTTTCCGAATGTACCTTAATGGCGGGAAATAGATCCCCCTGATTTCACCACATACAAATAGTCACTGTGTTTCTTAGAACGATGTAATAGGAAACGATACTGAATCGTCGTTTCGAGATCATTATTGCCATTACGTTAACTGTCTAAGAGCATTAAATGCCATGGCCTAGAGAACCATGCAGGGCCGCCGTCAGATGCGGTAATCGAGAAACCCACGAACTGCCGTAGGCTCGTCTCTTCTGCTTCCCCAACGATTGGTATAAATGCACCGGTTGCTAGACACTTCCCATCTTCACCCTTCTTACAAGCCCACGAATCAGAATTTTGCTATTTGACATCCTTCCCTCTTTTCACAAAAAGTTTTTTACCATTTTTCATGGCAAGGACTTCTAGGACGGTCCCCCGACGGAACAATATTGCATCGTCGTCCCAATTACCTGAGGGAGAAAACAAATCGGTTTCCACTTTAGAACAATGGACTCTTCCTAATATTGACATGTCAAAGGATTTTGATATCAAGACTCCTTTGTCTACGCCAGGTCAGTGTGAGCACGTGTCTGAATATGTTAGCGTCGTGACCGATGTTAGAAAATTGAGGGCGGACTACCGATGGAGCGAGGCAGTGGAGGTAGAGATTCCCGGTCCCAATGATAGCATCACTGACTTCAAGGCGGGCTATATACTTACCCATCCACCTATGGGCCCTGATAAATTCATCGAATATCCTCCCTTGGAAATCGACCCAGTTATTGTTGACTTCTGCGCCCGATATCAGGTGACCCTCGGTCAGATCTACCCATCCTTTTGGAGGATAGTGTTAATGCTTAGGAATTTCACCGAAGGGGTTAAAGGTGAAGTTTTCACCCTTAACTATTTGATCAGACTGTACTGCCCTCGGCTGTATCGAGGCTTAATCAAGCTCCGTCACCGATCCAAAAAGTCTTTTTTCACGAGCATTGATGAGGGAAAGGACCCAGGATGGATGAATATGTTTATCCGAGTGAGGACCTCGGACATCATCCTAGCCCGGAGGATGCCCTTTCTGGAGTAGTAGAACGCTCGACGTAAGCGAATTTCCCTTTAGCCACTTCTCAATTACTCTTTCATTCATTGTAATAACCTCTTTGTGTTTTCTGTAGCCGTTGCTTGGCATTCAGAGGTGGTCCTAGAGTTGTCGGGATGGATCAGGCATCTGGACGAGAAGTTCATGTACCGTGTTCGGCCTTTGACCATCATGGCTAAGGAGCGTTGGGTGGCCAAGAATCACCGTGAGGTTCCTTTACCACCTGTGCTTTGCATTTTGTATTTCTTTCCGAGCCTTTAGCAAAAATGTATCACAGTTATTGTTCTGGTGCAGGCCTTGGCAAGAATATGCAGATGAGGCCGGCCCCTAACGATGAAGCAGGGGCCTTGGAGCTTGAGGAGGAGAATATGGTTCAGCGCGAGATATTTGCAGGCGCCCCTATCAGAGGCTGTTGAATCTGGGACGATTGGCTCCGGCTGGGCTAGTGAGCAAAGGGTCCTTGAAGAGGATGCTGATGCAACTTTTGCTAGGAGGACTATTGGCGTTGATCCTAGGGGGACCGGAGATCGGGGCCTTTCAGGAGGATGGGTTTCTATTTGGAGAAATCGGCAAACCGAACGACCTCATTTAAAGCTTTCCAGTTTCATCAGGGGAGCTGAGGGATGCCGAAAGGATAGTCGGCGTCACAGCCGGGACCCCTCTTAAATGAGGAGATTTTATTGACAACATTTTCGATGGCGTAATCGACAGGGACGATCTCGATATTTCCGGCGCCGTTAAAGTGGTGGAGAAGTTTCTGCAATAGGTGATAGTTTTCCCTTGCATATTCTTTTTCGTTCTCGAGCATTATTCGTCGTCTTTCTTAACTTTCTCATTGTGCCACAGTGTAAGGAGATGTATGATCATGCCATTCTTCGGCTCCGAGGGGAACCTTTTTGCCACGAGAAGGAGCATGATAAAGTTGCAGGACTCGGAGGCTTGTTGTGCCCAGGGGGACAGAGAGTTGGGAGAACTTCAGACTGCTTTGGAGGTAGAGCTCTAGGAGAATGTTGCTCTTGCTGCTAAGGTACTTTGCCTCGCTCATGCCCATCCTTTTACCTCGTATCCACTCATGTTCTGGATTCATGTATTCAGTGACTTGCCCTTCTTCGCAGGTCGAGAAGAGTAATTCGTGGATTAGCCAGTTGAAAGCAGAGGTCTCTGGGCTGAAAGAGCGAAACAAGACTGTGGTTGGGGAATTGACGACATCCTAGGGTTTTCTCACGGATGCTCGCAAGGAGATTGTTACTTTGACCGCGGCTAATTTTGAGGGCAAACGAGATGTTGGTTCTTATAAGAAGGATGCGACCAGGGCACTTACAATGGTTCGTGAAATGTCTATGCCAGCTAAACAGATACTAATTCGAGCTTTCGAGTATGCCAAAGCGGAGGTGAAGAGGGAGACCCTGGAAGAACTTAAGGCCAGAGGCTTCGAGCTGTATGCCGATCTGGAGGAGGGTCGTGCGGTGGAAGGAAGATTGGAGCTCTTGATTGCCCCTGATAGAGGTGAAGATGATAGTGGCGAGGAGTAGTCTCCGAGCCTTTTTTGTATGCCTTTCTTTTTGCTTCATGTGTCCCCTCCCTGGGAAACAAATAGTGTAAAGACATTTTCTCTCTTTTACCAATGTATAAAAAGGAGCTTTTATCCTGTCAGCCTTTCCCCTTGCTTCTTTGTTTTTGTGTTCCAGCACCGGCCCTTCGGGGCCTCTTCGTGGGACAGACCAGGAGCCCCGAGACAAGCCACGTCCCGGGGTGGGATTGATAGTTCCTCCCGAACCAATATTTATGACGTCGGGGATCTCCCAAGGTCTTCAATTTTATGAGTTATGTGGGAGCCTGGAATGATTCTGCCAGTGCACTCCCCAAGGAAAAGGTGACGTTAACGCGGCCAGAATTAATTGGCCCCTTGGGAAAACGAGCAGTTGTCACTTAGCCTCTATATATTTGCTCATCCGCCTTCAAGCGGCGATTTTGTAGTTTTTGATAAGCCTATCTGCTCTGCATACCTTGGTGCTTTGTGTGAGTCCTTCTATTCCCCTACTTCAGAGAGTTTTTGCGTGGATCCTCGTCTTCTTCCCCTTATTCTGTTGTAAGCATGACCGCCACTTCAACAGCTGATCCTCGGATGGAGGGGAGTCCCTGTTGTGCTCCGCCCTTGGTTGGTACCAGCGGCTTGCCCCCGATATCGGGAGAGCGAGATTCGGGTCACCTCGCCTCGAAGAAGGCTGTCACACCGGGGAGACCTCCCAATGTTCAAGGCCATCGAGAGCATGTGTCGAGGATTATTTCATCGGTGAGGGAGGGAAACCTCGAGATGATCAAGAAAGAATGCGGATGGAGGGAAGGCTCTATTTTTTAAGCACCTTCCCCCGATGAGAGTATCATGACGTACGTTGAGGGGTTCTTGAGTATGTATGTTCACGTTCTTGCGCTGGGTTCCCCGGACCGGGTCGTGCTTTATTTCTACAGGAGATACCAAGTAACATTGGCACAGGTTCATCTTTTTCTTTGGAGAATAGTGCAGTCGATGAGGTATTTTGCTGACAAGGTCGGAATAGAATTCACCCTTAGCCACCTCGTGAGGTTGTATCAACCATTGCACTATCGGGGCCTGATTGCTCTTCAGCGTAGATCTACTCGAGCTCCTATGATCGGCGGCGAGGAGGATGAGGACCGTGGGTGGATAAATCGGTTCGTTCGAATCCAGACGACTGATGTTATCCCTGGAGAATTTTGTCGTTCCCTAAGAGATGGAACCTCACACGTAAGTGCTTCGTTTGAGCTGTCTTTTAAATCAGCATGGGGTTGGTCCCCTAACGGCATCTTCATATTCTTTGTTTATAGCAACTCATTGGTTGCCCGGCGAGATCCCTGATTTAGCTGAATGGTCTCGTAAGCTAGCAGCTTGTTCAGCCTACAATAGGCACCAGTAGCAAGATCTATCAAAAGGGAGATGGGAGGCGAAACATCACGGTAAGTGCCTAGCATCTTGCCCCCTAAGGGGCGACTTCCTTCTTACTGGCTCATTTGATATTTCTGTTGCGGGTGCCAGGAGTCTTTTTGAAGCGAGGTCAAGTCCCCCAAGAGAGGAGGAGAGATTGCTGGCCCCGGGGTCAAGGAACACCGGAAAAAGAAAGGATGTCTCGGGGTGCGAGAAGGCCTGTGGTGAGGAGCCCTCTTCGTAGCGGTTAAGGGCAAGCAATTCGACCAACCAGCAATCTTTCAGGGTCAGTGCATCATTGGTCGTTGCTTCGGCCTTCGGCGAGGCTCAGTGCTTTGGCCTTATGGTGAGTTTATATAGCTGTAAGAATGTTCTGGCCCTGCGCTCCTCTCTTTTCTTTCTGTTTACCTGGCCTCCTTTCTCAGGCTTTTGAAGGCTCAAGGCCGAACTACTTTATTATGAGGCCCTATTGAGGGATGTTCGAGATAGGGAGAAATCCCTTAGGCTTCTTTGTGCGGCAAAGGAAAGCGAGCTCATCTCTTTATGGCGTGAGGTAGACCGGAGTCGGGCCCGGGAGGCCCTCTTGGAGAAATAGGTATCCTGCATCTCGTACTGGCCTGTGTTCCCTTTGTGTCTCGCCATCTTTATGTGTTGTTGTTTCAGTTGAAGGACAAGGCGGAGGAGCTGAAGAAACTCTAGGGCGAGGTAGGCAAAGCCAAACATGAATTCATCGAGCTACAGGCGCATGTGAATGCCCACTCTAAGGCCAAAGAGAGGGCTCACGCTGGGGCTTCCGCTCTCAAGATGCAAATTCAGGCTGCCCATGCGAATGATTCTGCTCGAGCGAAGATAATCGTAAGACTCTCATCCGAGCTTTCAAGGGCGAAAACCGAGGTGGTGAATGTCCAGACCGAGGTTGTGATGAATAATACTAGGGCGGGACAAAAAATGGTGGCTTATTCGAGGAGCGCTGCCGCTGATAAAGCTGAGTTGCAGAAGACCCTCAATCGTGCCAACAACAACAAGGAGTACGTGAGGTGCAGATCTCGGATGGAAATCCTTGAGGAGATTCACGCCAGGGGGCTTTTATCTCTCAGGGGAGATCGAGCAAGCCTAAGGAAAGGATTACGATCCCAAGTTCTTACTGTCCGATGTTGAGGACGATAAGGAGGAGACAGTCGGGTTATAACTACCAGAAAAAAGCGAAATGATCATTCCGTGCCTTCTTTGTTGTGTATATATATAGCTTTCATTGAACGACGTAGGCTGAGGCTGCGCTTCATTGTCAATATGTAGCAATAAGAGGGGAACCCCTCAACTTGTATTTTCGGTATTTTTGCTTGTTGGAGTTCCAAATTGGGTCAATTTGATCCCAGATTTGACCTTAGGCTTTCATGCTTTAACCGTCTTAGGGTTCAGTCTCTGAGTCGGGGCCCGACTCGAGCTTAATTTACCCTCGAGTTTTGCGTTTGCCTGAGCTGGTGATGGTGGAATTTATATCGTGCCCTTAGGCATATTGTAGTATAGCCATTTCGGGTCCAGTCTCCGAGCTGCGTTGCGATTCAAGCTTTAATTAACCCTCAAGTTCATTCCTACCTGCATGGGCGGATGGCGATGGACTTTTGTGCTTCGGGTCGAAGTGACCTTACAGGTGCGTGGCCTGGAGGCTCACTCGGCTAGTTGACAGTGGCATTTATGCCGTGCCCTTAGGCATGTTGCAGTTTAACTATTTCGGGTCCAGTCTCCAAGTCGCATTGTGATTCGAGCTTTAATTGACCCTTAAGTTGTCAATTTTTTTAGCTGGCGACGATGGCTCTTATGCAGTTTTGGCCGTTGAGGCCTTTTAGTATGTGGCCCGGAGGCTTACATAGTTAACTATTTTGGATCTGATCTCCGAATCGGGTTACGATTCGAGCTCATTATAATCCTCAAGTTGTCAAATTTTTTATGGCGACAATGGCTCTTACGCTGTTTGGTCATAGAGACCTTTTAATATGTGGCTCGGAGGCTTGCTTAGCTGGCGACAATGGATCTTACGTTATTTTTGCCCGTAGGCTTTTTGTAGGCTTTGTTTTCCGCTCGTTAAGGTCTTTTGAAAGATTTTTGCCTGACCCGTCGTTGGTTCTGGTAGAACCTCGATTTCAAGTCGTTGTCGGCGATGTTTCGAGCACCTCGGAAGGTTATAGCTCGTGAATAGGTCCAAGCCTTATGAATTGGAGCTGACATGGTCGAAGCTCATTTTTTGCTTGTTGAGGGAAGCCTATTTTAACCGGTTCTTTACGAAGTATATTTGAATTAGTGGCCTGCGATTTTTGTTTAGGGATGGTCGGGCATCCCCGAGTCGCGTTAGTTTGGCTGTATCAGCCGTTTTGACTGTAGTCATATGTGTTTGGCCATAGCCATTTTTGATTCTGAATGACACTTCAGGCATCTACACCAAGGGTATGCCCTTTCTAGATTCTTACAAATGCGACATATAGACTGAACTTCAGAATTTTCATGCTTGTTGAGGTCCTACAGTTTGTCATGCCTGTTGAGGTCTTACAGGTTTTGTAGAATAGATCTGCTTACGCCGAGTTTGCCCACTAGGGATCTTACCGTTTTGGGTTTTCCAATGCATGGCGATTGGCGATGATCGACAGTCTCCGAGTCATCGAATTTGTTTAAGCGTGAAGACCGCTTTTCATGAGCGCAGAGTTGCCTTGTAGGGGCTTTATGAGCCCGGAGTTCCGACCCTGGGGTCGTGCAAGTGTTGAATTGCTGACACTAAGTCTCCGAGTATCTCGGGACACGTTTGGTGGAGAAGCCCCTGTCGAGGGTCTACTTGAGATTTCCTTGTTTGGAGAATAAGATGCTGAAAAGGTATCTTTTTATTACTTGGTGCAGACATACATTGTTACATTGTCGTGAGTTCGGCCCTCGCGGGCGCGGCTTCTCGGACCATTCGATCCGGTACATAATTCCTGTTTGGGGTTTAGTCTGTCGGTTCCTTGTCCTCCCGAGGGGATAGTGCCTTCAGAAGCAGATCATCGCTCGTCATTGGACTGTAGAAGAAGGTCTGCGATCTCATCGGATCCTCCTCTGGGGTACGTTGCTCCGCTAATAATCTTGCTGACAAGGCCCTCTTTGAGGTGGAAGGTCTCCAGGTAGAGTTAGAACCCCCGAAAATTCTGGCCAGCTATCTGCATAAAGGTTAGTGAAAACGTAACAAGGGAATAAAGCAGTTCTTCCACACCGCGTGATGCGTAGGCGACGTTTTGAGATTTGGTGCGTTCCTACCTTTCCGAGGTGTGAGCCCTGATACAACCATCAGTTGTGCTTTATTAGGTTCGGCCGAGAATGTAGTTTGCTGACCCTTTGATCCTTCTGAGGGTGGGGGAATTGGTGTTGGTGATGCATCATATGATGAAGAACTTCCTCTCGTTGCGTATTTCTTTCTGTCGACCTATTTTAGTTCTGTCCTTTGTGATGGGTTCCATGATTTTGGTGACACGGGAACAATGTTGTCTCCGAGTGGTGTGCTGGCGGTTGTCTGAATAAGACGTTCGTGCTTTGCGCCTCCTCCAATGATATAGAGCTCAACGTCCTGTCCCATGCTCATACAGGCCGTATTAAGAGAATGGTCTTTATGGAGATTCGCCAGGGATCCGGGATATAGGAGTGATTTGGTCTGTTAGCCTGGACCGCCCTATTGACTTTGGTTCTATATCGTTGTTGTACATGATTAAACCACCTAAATTCACGAACACATGTTATATTCGAAATAGATCAAATGAGGGGGAGGGTTACCAATGCGTTAGTGTGATGCCGAGGTGAGGCATCGATGGCTTTTTCCATGGATGTAAGGGTGTCCTCCGTAGTACTTCCTTGGACCCGTCTTTTCCTGACGGCAAACATTTTCAATTTCCATTTTATGAGTCCTTGGAGGGTGTTGCCACTCCTTCACTGTCGTGGTAATAAGTCCCAGCTTGTTCACTTCATCCTTCCTGGTTACCTTCCTTCCTTGGGGCTGGACTCGAATCCGACCACTCGATGGTACTCAGCGGTGATTTTCATTGAGTAGCATAGCTGTCGTCTTTCCGAGATGGGGTCATTTTTGACCCCGTGGCCGCACGCTGCCAGCGGTTCCCGCGTCGGGATGGGGTTATTTTTAAAGGGTCCTGGTCGAACAGGCCTGAGTCGCTCAGCATCCCTGGTTTCACTTATGGTGATCATGATGTTTGGTATAGTAATGTTGAAATCGTACCTTCTGGGCGGGGCTCCTCTGTCGGCTGTGCCTCATCAGATTCGGTTCCACTGAAGGTTCCTCGAGGATGTGTCCCTCGAAATAAGTCCCTATCGTTGCGAGATAGGTTACATCATGCGGCGTTCCTCCCATTCGCGGCACATGGATGGTACCTCCAACTGTTTGGCATCAATTGCTTTGCTGGGAGCCTGCTTGGGTATACCGGGACCATAGAGGTTACCGGACGGTTGTTCGTGGCCCTGATTCGTGGCCGGTTCCGGGTACGGGCATACGGCCAGGTCTCGGCTGGGTATCTAACTAAGAGTCATTTGAAAAGACCTGGAGTCATCGAGCATGCCTCGTTTAAACTTCATGGCAAAGACCTGTGTTGCCCAGTCATTCGAAGTTGAGGACGATCTCACTCGTCCTATCGTTGAATGAGACGTGACTTCCTGTGGTGTTTCATTCTCTCTTCATTCCACCTCCGATGTGTCGGACTCTTTCGTTACTGCTTCAATGCATCGGCCTGTGCTTCTGTAGAGGAATCCGCTGGGTTAAGCGAGTATGTGAGGTCGGGCGCTTGGCTACGGCGCCACATCATGGTTTCTTTCGAAGTGTTTCTCCGAACTTTTTCAACGAGACGGGCTCAAACTTATCATTCTGAAGGTCGCTGCCTTTCTCCGCGGTGTAAGCGATGGTGCGCTACTCGGGGTTTGAGATCTTGTTGCACCTAGGGAGTTCCGGAGTTTTAGATTTCTATGAAGCTGGTTCTGAGACCGCTTCCCCAGGGGAACTATTGCATGAACCTCCATGAACCTGAAGCGATCTTTTAGAGAGGTCCTTGAGCATCTTTACTATGGCGGGGTCAGCCACTGACCCGTTATTGCTTGATCTTTCGGGTACTTGCTCGGCGGGGGGAGCTGTCTCTGGTGTCGCTACACTGGGAGCCTTAGGATGGCTCTGTAGCTGGGTGATAGCCAACTGCTATGCTTGCAACATTTCAAAAATATCGTGAAGGCTAACTTCCTGTGTTTCTCGAGCCGGGATTTTTTGGGCTTCCTATTGGTCGATATGATGAATGCTCTTGTCTGTGTGAGAAGTTTCGTCGATATGTTGTGCGTCTTGTGAGTCCGCATCTACTAGAATTGGTCCGGGTGCATTATTGGGATTCAGTGGTGGTGCTACGGCGACCGGGACAGCCACGCCATTTTCCCCGTGATTCTCGAGGTTATCATTCTCGACTCCGTTTACCGAGCCAGACATTTTGACCTGAAATCAAAGGATCTTGGACAAGAAAAAGTGTGAAAGATAATGTGCGTTTGTGTAATGAAACTAGCAAGAAAATGATCACTATTATTTTTAGCCCCATGATGGGCGCCAAACTATTTACCATGAAAATGGTAATAACAATTAAATTTGTAAATGGGATTCTAAAATTATGTGATTTGTTCCCGAGATAATTGTTAAAGCAGTTGATGCTAATAATATGGAGTTTGAAGAATAAATGGCTAAAATAAGATATAATAAAACCGAAAGGCTTGCTGCCCGAATACAGGTCTGGTCGATGAAGGACCTCGAGGTCGATGTCAGGATCGAGCTCGAGCTATCGGGGATAGTCGGGGATGGGATAACAGTTTAAGATATAATCAAACAAGGCTCTTTATGGCCAATACTAAGGTATATGATGAAGAACGAGTAAGAACGCGATGAATATCGAGGTGGCCTCGGACCAGTGAGAACGAACAAGCTTAGAAAGAAAAGAGAGAGAGAGAGAGAGAGAGAGAGAGAGAGAGAGAGAGATTATCGCACTTGTGGAGAAAATGGAGCAACATCAGTCCCTTACAAAGTGGGATGGATCCCCCTTATATAAGAGAGGGAGTACTATATAGTACAAAGTGTATTAAATGAAAGGACAAGGGGATGGGATGGCTAGGCATGGTACTTGTGCCTATTGACTCTAGCCGCTTGCCTCGGGAGTCCGTCGTCTTCGTAACCTTTGCTGGATTGTGGACAGATTCCTTACCCTCGAAGTGTCTGCAGGGTCGCGGATGATCCTCGAAAGAGGGAGCTCGATCGTAATCCCACAGCCTCGAGATGCTGACATGACTTACCAAATGTACATTAATGGTGGGAAATAGATCCCCCTGATTTCACCGCATACAGTAAGTAAATCCTCATAAAAATCGAATGAAAACGCCACAACGCAATACAGAATTTCCCAAAATCCTGGTGTCACCGAGTACATGAGCATATATACAGTAATATAGTGTGATACACTATCTAAGATAATAGAATAGAATAAGTAAAACATAGAGTTAGGGGAGGAGAGTCAAGGTCTGCAACGCCAAGGCAGCTACCTCAATAATCTCCGAATGGATGAAACCCCAAGATCAGCAACCACCATGCCCGAAATTACCTGAATCTGCATACAAAGTACAGGGTGTAGCATGAGTACAACTAACTCAATAAGTAATAAGTCTAACCTTTGGGCTGAAAGAAGTGATGAGTTCGAACAATACAGTCCACATGCAGAATTAACAATACGGAGATTTTCAGAAAATATGACAATAATATCTCAGAGAACTCATAATTTGTAGGTAACAGTACATGATTTTAGATATGCTTTCAGGTTTAACAGTTAAGCTCAATACAGGTAAAATATGCCAAGTCTGAATGATACGAGGAATATGACATCTCTATATCTACATGTCAATATGCATGTCATATGTGAAACAACATAATGAAAGCCTCGTGCACTCACACTCTAAGAGTACTCAACTTGATTGTTCTAGTTCTCACTCAGAAGTGTGCATTACCCGCTATGATGTGCAGCCCGATCCCATCTTGAATCAATAACAATTGCGCTCAGTGTGGGTTTGCAGACTTCGGAGGGGTAGATCATGCCCAATCGCTGATAAATCATGAAGCGACGTGCAGCCTAATCCCATCATGAATCAATAATACATGTTTTGGCATACAACCCGATCCCATCATGAGTCAATAATGCGCAATGCATCGTGCAGCATAATCCCATTAATATCACTCACAACTAGGCCCTCGACCTCACTCAGTCATCAATCTCTCCTGTCCCTCGAGTGCACGACCCAAATCGCCCACCGTAAGATGTCGTAATGGCACCTAGTCTCTAAGACTAGGTAAGCCTAACAGTTGCGGAATATATATATATATATATATATATATATATATATATATATATATATATATATATATATATATATATATATATATATATATATATATATATATATATATATATATATATATATATATATATATATATATATATATATATATATATATATATATATATATATAGCTCGACATGTACAAGTAAAACTAGCAACTCCGAGTATAAACAACTACCAAAGACCCGGTAGTCACAAGTCACAAACTTTAAGGAAAAGTTCTAACTGTCTCTATACACAATATCTAAGGAAAAAAGAAGACAAAACAACACAAAAGGATAGAGGGGGACTCTGAGGTGTGCGGATGCTAGCAGATATACCTTGATGTCTCTGTAACAGCAGCAAGAACTCTAAAAAAATAGTGGGGCTAGAAGGAGGTACCTAGGTCTGCACATAAAACATGTGCAAAAGAGTAGTATGAGTACAGCACTATGGTACCCAGTAATTGCCAAGCCTAACCTCGGTAGAGTAGTGACGAGATCAGGCCAGGGTCCTACTGGAATAAAACAAATAAGGCAGAAGATATAACAATATAATGAAACACTAAGAATGAAAACAACGAGAAACACAGGAAGAGGAAACTACACAGCAAATAAATGTAAACAACCAGGGCACCTCGAGGTACTACCTTGTAGTCCCAAAAGTAAATACTCAATAGGGGATCTTCCGAGATAACCCCTCGTAGTACAAAAAGTAAATATTCAACTAGGGCTCTCCAGAGGTACCGCCTCGTAGTCCCAAAAGTAAATATGTAACATGGGATCTCTCGAGGTACCTCCTCGTAGTCCCAAAAGCAAATACACAGCTCAAAACTGATGGAACAACGAGTTCATAGCAAGAAATCCTACAGTGAAAGACTAAATAAAAAAATCAAGGAAAACGGGAATTCAACTAAACTTGCTGCAAAAATTTGCAAATAAGTATTTAAGACACGTATACATGGGATATTAGGCTAAACAAAATAACTACACATGCTGGGATAACTCATTTAAAATATAACAGGTTAATATTCAGTAAAAGCTGCATTTTACAACAATTAGACCGTGTATGCACTCGTCACCTCGCATACACGGCATTCACATATCACAAAATTATCACAACAGTACCAAATCCTAAGGTGATTTCCCCTACACAAGGTTAGGCAAACCACTTATCTCAAGCCAAGCTCAATCAATCAATAAGAATGCCTTTTCCTCGACTTCCCAACTCCGAATGGCCCAAATCTAGTCAAAAGCAATTTCATACCATAAATATAATAATAAGAAACTAATCTAATTAATGAAGTCAAGAATGAAGCAAGAAATTAGAAACTCGCCACAAAGAGTCGACCCAGGCCCATGTCTCAGAATCGAGTGAAAGTCACAAAATATGAAAACCCATTCAACCACAAGTTTATCCATACCAAAATTACTCAAATCTGATACAAAAATCTCAATCAAAACCCCAAAATTTGGTTGAAGAACTTTTCCAACCTTTTCTCCAAATTTCTCAACCCAAACCCTTAATTAAATGATGAAAATCACGATGGATTAGTGAATATTAATCAAAAATGAGTGTAGATTTCTTAACCAAATGTTTCCTTTGAAAATCACCCAAAATCTCGCCTCAATCCGATCTCTCTATCTCAAGTTATGAAGAACAAATCCTTCCTTTAACCATCGGGATCGCGGACCATCCCACGTGATCGCGTATAAGGAAACAAGATGCACCAGATAACAGAACTTCAGCCATCTTCCAAAATTAATTCCCAATCCATTAACCATCTGAAACTCACCCGAAGCCCTGGGACCTCAACCAAACATACCGACCAGTACTAAAACAACGTATGAACTTAGTCGAGCCTTAAAATCATATCAAACAACGCTTAAAAACACGAATCACACCCCAATTCAAGCTTCATGAACTTTAAAACTTGAAACTTATACAATTGATGCTGAAACCTATCAAAATAGGTTTGATTGACCCCAGATTTTAAACATAAGTCATATTTGACATTACAGACCTACTCAAACTTCCAGAATCGGAATCCGGCCCCGATATCAAAAAGTCCACACCTGGTCAAACTTCTAAAAAAATTCAACTTTTGGCATGTCAAGTCTAATTCAACTATGGACCTCCAAATCACAATCCAGACACGCTCCTAAGTCCAAAATCACCCAACGGAGCTAACAGAATTGACGAAACTACATTCCGAAGTCGTCTTCATACAATTCCAACTACGATCAAATTCCTAGAACTTAAGCTACCATTTTAGGGACTAAGTGTCCTATTTCACTCCGAAACCAAAACAAATCCTCCCGGCAAGTCACATAAGCAAAAATGATACAGGGGAAGAAGTAAATAGGGGATCGGGGCTAATACTCTCACAACGACCGGCCAGGTCATTGCATTCTCCCCCTCTTAAAAGAATCATTCGTCCTTATATGAGCATAGAAACATACCTGACGTAGTGAAAAGATGAGGATAACGGTTGCGCATATCATGCTCGGTCTCCCACACGTCTCCTTGATCGGCTGACCCCTCTATTGAACCTTCATTGAAGCAATGTTCTTTGACCTCAACTTTCGAACCTATCAGTCCAAATTGGCTACCGGCTCCTCAACATAAGATAAATCCTTGTCCAATTGGACTACGCTGCAACCTAAAACATGAGACGGATCGTTGAGATACTTCTGAAGCATAGAAAGCCTGAATACTGGATAAACTCCTACTAGACTGGGAGGCAAGGCAAGCTCATAAGCAATCTCCCTAACTCGCCGTAACATCTTGAACAGGCAATTAAACCTCGGGCTCAGCTTGCCCTTCTTCTCAAACCTCATAACACCCTTCATGGGCGAAACTCAGAGCAAGAATCACTCCCCAACCATGAATGCAATATTACGAACCTTCTGATCTACATCACACTTCTATCTGGACTAGGCTATGCGTAGTCGATCCTGAATTACCTTAACCTTCTCCAAAGCATCCTGAACAAAGTTTATACCCAATAGCCTAGCCTTTCCCGACTCGAACCAACCCACTGGAGACCGACATTACCTACCATACAAAGCCTCATACAGTTCCATCTGAATGCTTGACTAATAACTGTTATTGTAGGAAAACTCTGTCGGTGGCAATAACTAATCCCAAGAACCCCCAAACTCCATCACACAAGAATGGATCATATCCTCTAATTTTTTGAATAGTACGCTCGGACTGTTAGTCCGTTTGAGGGTGAAATGTTGTGCTCAACTCAACCCGAGTACCCAAATCATGTTGTACATCCCTCCAGAACAGCAATATAAACTAGGTACCCTGGGCAGAGATGATAGATACCGGCACGCCATGAAGCCTGACAAATTCACAAATATAAACTCGAGCCAGCTTCTTGGAAGAATAAGTAGTCATCACTGGAATGAAATGAACCGACTTGGTCAACCTATCCACAATCACCCAAACTACATCAAACTTCTGCTTAGTCCGTGGAAGCCCAACAATGAAATCCATAGTGATCTGCTCCCATTTCCACTTCGGAATCTCTAACTTTTGAAGTAATCCACCTGGACGTTGATGCTCATACTTTACCTGCTAGCAATTTAGACACTGAGCTATATACTCTACTATGTTATTCTTCATTCTCCTCTACCAATAATGTTGCCTCAAGTCCAGATACATCTTTGTGGCATTTGGATGTACCGCGAACTGTGAGCCTCTTGGAGAATCAACTCACGCAAACCATCTATATTGGGCACATGTAGCCTGCCATGCACCACCATCTCCAATAGTGACCTCCTTAGTATCACCGTGTTGAACCGTGTCCTTGAGGACAAGCAGATGAGGGTCATCATACTGACACTCCCTGATACAATTATAAGGAGAAAAACTCGACTCGGCTCGGAAATATCCAATATAACAAACTGGTTGGCCAAGGCCTGAACATCTAGTGTCAATGGCGTCTCTGCTACTGGTAGATATGATAAGCTCCCCAAACTCTTCTCCCTGCGACTCAAGGCATCGTCCACCTCATTAGCCTTCCTGGAATGGTATAGAATAGTGATATCATATTCCTTAAGCAACTCTAACCACCTCTATTGACGCAAGTTAAGATGCTTCAGTTTGAACAGATGTTGCAAACTTCTGTGTTCGGTGTAGATCTCACAAGGGACACCTTACAAATAGTGCCGCCAAATCTTCAAGGCATGCACATTAGCTACTAACTCAAGGTCGTGGACAAGATAGTACTTCTCATGCATCATTAGTTGTCTAGACGTGTAGGCAATCATCCTACCATCCTACGTCAACATCACGCCAAGACCAATCCGCGACGAATCACAATATATAGTATAAGACCCTGATCCTGTAGGCAATACCAATATTGGGGCCATAGTCAAAGCTATCTTGAGCTTTTGAAAGCTTTCCTAACACTCATCTATCCACATGAACGGAGAAACCTTTTGGGTGAACCTAGTCATAAGTGTTGTAATAGATAAGAAACCTTCTGCAAATCGACGGTAATACCCCATCAAACCAAGAAAACTCTAGATCTCCATCGCTGAGGACAGTCTTGGACAACTCTGCACTGCTTTAACCTTCTTTGGATCCACCTTGATCCCTTCGCTTGACACTACATGACCCAAAAATGCCATCGAAACTAACCAGAACTCACACTTTGAGAATTTTGCATATAACGTCTTTTCTCTCAAGGTCTAAAGCACAATCCTCAAGTGGTGCTCATGATCCTCCCGACTCTGTGAGTACACCAGAATGTTGTCAATAAACACAATGATGAATGAGTTAAGATAGGTCCCAAATACACTATGCACCAAATGTATGAATGTTACTAGGGCGTTGGTCAGCCCAAATGATATCACAAGGAACTCATAGTGAGCATACCGAGTCCCGAAAGTAGTCTTTGGGATATCTGGCTCCTGAATCTTCAACTGATGATAGCTTGAATGCTATTCAATCTTGGAAAACACTCTAGCACCCTGTAACTGATCAAATAGGTCATCAACACGAGGCAATGGATACCTGTTCTTCATTGTAACTTTGTTCAATTGTGATAATCAATGCACATATGCATAGAACCATCATTCTTCTTCACAAACAAGACTGGACAATCCTCAAGGTAACACAGTGGTCCGAATTAAGCCCTTATAAAGAAACTCCTACAACTGCTCATTTACCTCCTTTAACTCAGGAGGAGCCATACGATTTGGAGGAATAAAGATAGGCTGAGTGCCTGGCAACAAATTAATGCCAAAGTCAATATCCATGTCGGGTGGCATGCCCTAATGATCAGCGGGAACTACATCTAGATAATCCCTCACTACCAAAACAGATTCAACTATAGAGGTATCAATACTGATATCTCTCACATAAGCTAGAAATATGCCACCTCTTCTCAACCATTCGTTGAGCCTTTAGAAATGAAATAAATCTACTAGGAGTATAATCTAAGGTACCTCCCCACTCTAACCGCGGTAATCCTGGCATAGCCAGCGTCTCGATCTTGGCGTGACAATCATGAATAGCATAATAGGTCGAAAACCAGTCCATGCCCAAAATAATATCAAAGTCTACCATACTAAGTAATAACAAATCGGCTCTGGTCGCAAAACCATTAATAACAACCAAGCACGACCAATACACACGGTCAACAATAATAGAATCTCCCATAGGTGTAGACACATAAATAGAAGAACTCAAAGAATTACGGGATACACCCAAATATGGAGCAGAATAGGATGACACATAGGAATAAGTGGAGCCTGGATCAAATAAGACTGATGCATCTCTATGATAGACCGGAACAATACCTGTGATGACAGAATCAGATGCAATTGCCTCCGTACGAGTAGGAAGAGCATAATATATGTCCTGGACTCCCCCTCTAGGACAACCTCTACCTGCCCGACCTCTACCTCGAGCAGGCTTAGGAGGTTGAGTGGTAGCTAGTGATGTAATCATAGCCTTGGTACCCGGTGTAGCACGCGGTGCCTAAGTAGTCAGTGGAGGTGCACCCCTACTAAGTTTGGGGCACTCCCTTACCATATGGCGAGTGTCACCACACTCAAAACAAGCTCTCAGAGGGAGTGGTTGCTATGGCTTGCTCGGGCCAGCTCGATTGGACTGACCGCTGAAAGTACCTCGTGCAAGAGGTGCACTAGACAATGGTGGTGCATAATAAGGATTTTGAGGCCTAGGAAAAGCCGGAATACCACTAGCGGCTGAAAGTGCTGAATGAACAGGGCGACTCACATAGCCTCTGCCATGACGAGTTGCCGCTTGGGCACGAGTGCCACTCTAAGTGCCAGACTCTTGAGACCTCTTGGCCTCCCTCTCTCCTCCCTCTTCGAATTAACATACCCTCTAATCTCTTAGCAATCCCACTTCCTGCTGGTATGCGATGCCCATCTCCAACTCTTTGGCCATGCTAAATATTATACTAGGGTTGAGCTTATTGATAAATCAACGGACCCTCTCTTGAACTGTATCAACCAAGTCCGGTGCATGTCTAGCCAGATCACAAAAGTAAATCGCATACTTTGGCATAGTCATAGAACCTTGCGCAACTGCTCAAACTCTGCACGCCATGCATCCCGAGACTCTAGGGAACATACTCCCTCAAAAACATATCTAAGAACTGAGTCCATGTGAGTGAAGCTGCTTTGGCTAGACTACCTAACTCATATGTGCGCCACCACTGATAGGTCGTTCCTCTAAGCTTGAACGTTGTAAAAGAAATGACACTCGACTCCACTGCACCCATAGTACGGAAGATACGGTGGCACTCTTTAAGAAAACCCCAGGCATTGTCTAATGATAGGCCACTGAAAGTAGGAGGGTGGTACTTCTTGTACCTCTCGAGCCTGAGCTACTCCTCCTCAGAAATTGTTGCCCTACCCTCGAGCCGAACTGGGGCTACCTGTTGCACTTATATGACCTCTAGAACATGGTCAACCTGAACCCGCTGCTCTAAGGTACAGGCAATGGGAGTTTGTGCTCCTCCCCCGATCTGAGATGTGGTAGGAGCATATGGGATCAACCTTGCCTGAGCTAAAGTACCAAACATGCCCGGAAACTATGCAATGGTCTCTAGAAAAGTTGGTGCAGTAACAAGCATCCCAGGTGCTTGTGCTCCAACTAGAGCTACTAGAGGCTCCTCTGTAGCAGCTCGTGTGGGTGCTTTGGCTGCACTACGTGGATGTCCTCAGCCTCTACCCTGGCCCCGGCCTCTCGTGGCTTCAGCAAGGGGTGTGGGTGTCTAGTCATCTAATCTGGTTGTATGTGTCCTCATCATCTGTGAGAGAATAGAAGACAAAAGTTTAGAATTCCAAAGTCAATAATTTCGCACGACAAGAAATCAAAGAAGTAAGATTTTCCTAACAATTCCATAGCCTCCCGAAGATAAGTACAGATGTCTCTGTACCGATTTGCGAGACTCTAATAAACCTACTTGTGACTCATAACACCTATGAAACTAGAGCTCTGATACCAACTTGTCATGGCACAAATCTCCCTCTGTAAGATGACGTGACAGCACCTAGTCTCGAAGACTAGTTAAGCCTAACAGTTGCGGAATAACTGAAATAAAAATAGAATTTGTGTACAGTGAAATCTGGGAGGCCGATTTCTCCTCGACTGAATACCTTGAAGGGTGATCCCAAAAGGCCGAGATCTCGAGCCAGTCACGCCCCTCAAGATCGGCTGGTATGCTACCAAAGATAATGTCGACTAAAGCCCCAATGAACCTAGGGATCTCCCTTGGAATACATCCGGGGTCGATCAGGTCTATTTAAGTGACTCAACATCAGCCCACGCGTACATCGCAAAGTTAGCCTGTTATCCCATCCTATTTCTTTTATCACACAACGTATCTTGTACAAAGTTGGGACTTCCCCCTTTCTATAAAAGGGGAGTCGCTAACACCTTGTAAAGGCAGAGCTCCAACCATTCTACTCAAGTGCAATAATATCTTCTCTTTCTTTCTCCTCTCTAACTCGCTTGCCCTCACTGGCTCAAAGCCATTCAGCTTTACTGCTTTCTTGTCTGTTCTTCGTTTGTCACTTGATATTGGCTCGAAGTCACCTTAATATACATCGCTCTCTTACTTTTCTTCATTATATTACTTAATATTGACCGTGAAGAGCCTTGTTCAATTATATCCTCAACTATTATCCCATCCCCGACTATCCCCGATAGCTCGAGCTCGACCCTGATGTCGACCCCGAGGTCCCCCATCGACCGGACCTTCACACGGGCAGCAGGACCTTCGGTTCGATTATTGTCTCGTTTTAGCTTGCATTTAATATTTAAACTTCATATTATCAGCATCAACTGCTCTAACAACTAGCTCGGGAATAGATCACGTATTTTTAGAATCCCGTCTACAAATTTAATTATTGTTACCATTTTCACGATAAATAGTTTGGTGCCAACTATGGGGCTAAAAATAATAGTGATTATTTTCTTGCTAGTTTCATTACACAAACGCACATTATCTTTCACACTTTTTCTTGTCCAAGATCCTTTGATTTCAGGTCAAGATGTCTGGCTCAGTAAACGAAGTCAAGAACGACAACCTCGGAAATCACGGGGAAAATAGTGTGGCTATCCTGGCCGCCAAAGCACCACTACAGAATCCCGATAACGTGCCCGGACCGATTCTAGCGGACGCGGACTCACAGGATGCACAACAAGTCAACGAAAGATCTCACACCAACAGGAGCATACGGCAGAGCGACCAATAGGAAGCTCAAAAAATCCCGGGCTGGGAAGAACAGGAAGTTAGTCCTCATGTTATTTTTGAAATGTTGAAGGTACAGCAACTGGCCATTGCTCAGTTGCAAAGCCATTCGAGAACCCCCAGCACAGTGGCACCAGAGACAGCTCCCCCCGCCGAGCAAGTACCCGAAAGATCAAGCAACAATGGGTCAGTGGCTGACCCCGCCATAGTGAAGATGCTCGAGGACCTCACCAAAAGGATCGTATTAGGTGAGAAAATGATTGTAGCCAATGATAAAAAGGTCGAGACCTACAACTATAGGGTAGATCAGATCCTGGGAGCACCCCCGGTCCTAAAAGGTTTGGATTCAAAGAAGTTTATACAGAGGCCATTCCCCGAGGAAGCGGCCCCAAAGCCCAACGAACACGTTACTGCCTATACCTGCGCAGTAAAAGGCAATGATATAAAGAATGACGAGATCGAGTCCATATTGCTGAAAAAATTCGGAGAAACGCTTTCGAAGGGGCCATGATGTGGTATCACAACTTGGATCCCAACTACATAGATTTATTCGCTATGTTAGCAGACTCCTTCGTAAAAGTACATGCGGGAGCCATCAAGGTAGAAACGAGGAAATCTGACGTTTTCAAAATCAAGCAAAGAGAGAACAAGTTGTTGCGGGAATTCGTGTCCCGCTTCTAGATGGAACGGATGGAGCTGCCGCCTGTCTCCAATAACTGGGCAGTACAGGCCTTCACCCAAGGCCTGAACGAATGAAGGTCGGTGGCCTCGAAACAGCTGAAGCAGAACCTTATCGAATATCCAGCCGTGACCTGGTCAAACATCCATAACCGGTACCAGTCAAAGGTCAGGGACGAGGACGACCAGCTAGGAGCCCCTTCGGGCTCAGTGTACCCAAATTGACCCCTGGTAAATGAATCAAAACCAAACAAAGAAATGTACCAGCCGCACCTCGAAGAAAGAAGGAACGCCCTAAGGTGCAACTTACCTCTCAACGATCGGAGGATTGATCGAGGATAGGACCCTCAAGGGCTCATCAACAAAACCAGGTTCGATCTAAACATAGTGCCAACAAACGTGCCCCACTTATCAGAATACAACTTCTACATCGATGTTTCAGACATCGTGTTCGCTATCAGCACGATCAGAGACGCCAAGTGGCCCAAACCGATACAGTCAGACCTTTCGCAGAGAAATTACAACTTAGTGTGCGAGTTCCACAACACGGACGGTCACATGACCGAGGATTGCCATCAGCTACGAGGGGAAGTGGCTCGACTGCTCAACAGAGGGCACCTTTTGCGAATTTCTTAGCGATTGGGCCAAAAATCAATTCCGAGAAAGAGAGGCAACCAAGAAAAATGAGGCAAACGAGCCACAACACGTCATTCACATGATCATGGGGGCGCCGATGCCCCGCAAGAACCCGTAATGAGAAGAACAAAAATATCCATCACCAGAGAAAAACGGACTCAGGGATATATCCCCAAAGACACCCTCACGTTTGGCGAAGAAGAAACTGAGGCCCTATCTCAACCCCAAAACGACGCCCTGGTAATCTCCTTTTTTGTAAGTTCTTTTCAAATAAAACATGTACTCGTGGATCCAGGTAGCTCGGCCAACATCATCTGGTCGAGGGTGATAGAACAGCTCGGGCTGCTCGAACGAATTGTGCCCGCCACTCAGATCCTTAATGGAATCAACATGGCGAGCGAAACAACGAAAGGGGAAATCGTCCTTCCAGTTACCGTGGCCAGCACAACCTAAAAAACCAAATTCCATGTCATCGAGGGAGATATGAGGTATAACGCCTTATTTGGATACCATGGATACATTGCATGAGAGCAGTACCATCCACCCTCCACCAGGTGATAAAATTTCCGACAAAGGATGGGATCAAAACCGTCTACGGGGAACAACATGTGGCAAGGGAAATGTTCGCTATACATGATGTAGTACCAATGCTCATGCCTCCGCCCCCGAATAAAACAATGGGCAAACCAGGTTTTGCACCCCGTCGAACTTGACAAAACAAAGTAGAGATCCACGCCGCATCTACGCCCCCAGGCAGTTATAGTAGACCAATCCAAGGTATCGCCAGCATATCTCGTTTCAAGGTACGCCCATTCCTTTTTATTTTATTTCAAATTAGGAATTAACCTTCGTGCAGGAATATAATCAGATCTGTCGGGATGTTAGTGCTATTGCAAGACCTCGAGGCCCCAAAGGCGCATCCGTTGCACTCTTTTCCTTCGATCGAGTTTTTATCCCAAAAGAAAGGTTTTTACCGGCGAGGTATTAAACGAGGCAACGTTTGCAAGCCGCTTAAAGGGAACTCCGCAAAAAATATTCAAGACTATCCCTGCGGACGACTTTCGAATAGGCGAGGGGCATTCCCCCCGGAAAGATGCCCACTCGAAAGAAGTTTGAAAAACGCCAAATGAGGTTTCCTGTAGGAAAACGATGTATCGGACCAAACAGCCGATATAGTTAGGCCCCATCGGCAAAACCATGTACTATTATATCGAGCAATCGAAAAATACCTTCTGTCAAAAAAAGAGGGGGGGAGGGAACTCCTTCTTAAAGTAGGGTAACAAATCCTTTCGCTAGAAACGCCCCGAAAACTTGGGAACGGGTGCCAGCAGTTCAAACGCTCCAACTGCCTTCGGATCGAGGCTCTGAGATCACAAAAAAAATTCCAGGAAGGACAAACCTCCGAGCGACTGGCTTTGACCCGATATAGGTCAACTCAACACAACAAGATATATTACGATAATGGATCGAAGGATGTCTTCCAGCACCCCATTCTCCAAACTGGGAAATCACAGTATATTCCCGGCAGGGACCCCTTCGCCGGATGCATCCCGAAACGCTCGGAGATTTAGAATCAGCAATTCAGCACTCGCACAACCCCAGGGTCGGAACTCCAGGCTCATAAAGCCCCTACAAGGCAACTCCGAGCTCACAAAAAGCGGTCTTCAGCTTGAACAAATTCGATGACTCGAAGACTGTCATTCATCGCCAATCGCTATGCGCTGGAAAACCCAAAACTGTAAGACCCCTAGCGGGCAGACTTGGCATAACCAGATCTATTCTACATTACAAAAATTGTAAGACCTCAACAGGCATGACAAACTGTAAGACCTCAATAGGCATGACAAACTATAAGACCTCAACAGGCATGACAAATTGTAAGACCTCAACAGGCATGAAAATCCCGAAGTTCAAGCTATACGTCGCATTTGTAAGAGTCCCGAAAGGGCATACCCTCGGTGTAGACACCTGAACTATCACTCGGGATCAAAAATAGCTACGGCCAAACACATATGGCTACGGTCAAAATGGCTGATACAGCCAAACTAACACGACTCGGGTATGCCCGACCGTCACTAAACCAATATTGCAGGCCACTACTTCAAATATACTTCGGAAAGAACCGGTTAAAACAGGCTTCCCTCAACGGGCAAAAATGAGCTTTGACCATGTCGGCTCCACAAAGGCTTCGACCTACTCAGCCTACGAGCTATGAACCTTCTGAGGTGCTTAAAACATCGCCGATAACGACTTGAAATCGAGGTTCTTCTACAAACGACGATTGGTCAGGCAAAACTATTTCAAAAGACCTTAACGAGCGGAAAACAAAGCCTACAAAAAAAACCACGGGCAAAAACATGCGTAAGAGCCATTATGGCCAGCTAAGCAAGCCTCCGGGCCACATATTAAAGGGTCTCTATGACCAAACAGCGTAAGAGCCATTGTTGCCAGCTAAAAAATTGACAACTTGAGGGTTAAAATGAGCTCGAATCATAACCCGATTCGGAGACCAAATCTAAAATAGTTAACTATGCAAGCCTCCGGGCCACATATTGAAAGGTCTCAACGTCCAAAGCAGCGTAAGAGGCACTATCGCTGGTCTAAAAATACTTAAGGGTCAATTAAAGCTTGAATCGCAACGCGACTCGGAGACTGGAACCGAAATAGCTAAGCTGAAAACATGCCTAAGGGCACGGCATAAATGCCATTATCGCCAGCCAAGTGAGCCTCCGGGCCACCCATCTATAAGGCCACTTCGACCCGAAGTACAAAGGGCCATCTCCGTCTGCCCATGTAGGCAAGATAAAACATGAGGGTCAATTGAAGCTCGAATCGCAATGCGACTCGGAGACTGAACCCAAAATAGTTGAAATGGCAAATGCCCAAGGGCAAGAAATGGGAACAGTTTCTACCTGCCCACACGGGCATAGATGATTTAAGGGCAAGAAAGCTCGAGTCAGGGCCTGACTCGGAGACTAAGCCTAAACAGTTGGGCAAAGCACGGAAGCCCCAATGCCTGCTCATGACAAAGATCGCATTTAAGCCTCTAGGCCTGCCCGATTAGTTTCGGACCTACAAGGATCCCGCCAAGCACCGAAAATCTACCTCGAAGTGAAGCCGGCAAACCTACTCGACGACCAAGCACCCTCCTTGTGGCCCAACCCTTGTTAGCCCAAAGGAACCGTCGCTCCGAAACTAAGGACTCTGGAAACACCAAGCTCGAAAGATGCACTCTCCTCAGAAGCACGGGCCCATCTCGCCCCGATAAAAGCTCCTTTATGATTATGAAGCACACATCTCATCTATCGTCATGCCCGGTCTTTGTCGTGCCCCAAATAATCAGCTACTAAGGGCATGAACCACCAGCACCATAAAATCAACGAACCCCGAACACCCCCGAGAAGCGGAAGCAACCTCACGACTGCATACAAAAAGGGTCAAAACGAGTCAGCACCAATCAAAGGCATCGACCATCAACACCTCCTCCGGTCTCGAGGTAATGCTCAACCCCGAAGACGTCCACCATAGCAAGGCAGCATCCCAGTAGACCAACAATGCCTTCACCAAATTGGCGTACAGCCTCAAGAGGCCTCCACCAAAGAAGGCTAGTTTACGAAGAAATGGGCATCCCTAACAAACGCCCATGTAAAACATATTCCGGATAATGACAAGGGTAGCCCGAAACACGGCCAGGCCTCCATCCAGAGATTGCCTCCAGGAAGTCACCGGTATCCTGAGACCACGAGTCCTCAAGCAAGTCTCTTCTCGAAGGACATTGTGAGGCCTGAAGATATTATTCACGCTTTCATGAAGAGAGGGGGTCCCGACGGCCTGAGGTTATTAGCATAATTATGGTCAGGTTCGAGAATTCACAAAATACCCTCAACCAAAGGCTGAGGAAAATACTCAAAGCCAGTATCACAGGCGATGAAACAGGATCATGCACTCGAAGCTGCCAAAAATATAAAGAAATACAGCAAGTATCGAAGGAAGAAATCAAGAAAATATCTTTGTATTTATACAAGTGTTCGCTTACAACGACCCTCGAGGGGTCCTTACATATAGTTACATTACATATGATTACAAAAGCCCACATAGGATCCTTATGAAAAAGTGAAGTACATGTGATATGCATACAGCAGGAGCCTAAGGATCTAGCCTATTCATGCTGCGTCTCCGTCATCATCCTCTCAGGCATATGACCTCAAAGACAATATCTTCCAAGTCTGATCCTTTTGGGGACCACATCCCAATCCTCCCGGAATGGCGTCTTCAAAAGGGAGGGTATGGAAAAAGAAGGCAGGGGAGAAGAGCAAAATGACGAAGGAGAAGCCGGAAAAACACGAGATGTGGCTGGGTGAAAAATTTGGCTAGTACGAACTCCGCCAATACAGCCATTTTGAAGCCACCTCTTGAGACGTTGCCTCATCCTAAAAGGCAACGGCCGGCATAGACAGCCGACACAGACCCCTGGAATCCAAAAGGGGTGTAACATGCCGAGCCAAGGGAGAAGAGTGAGTAGTGGTGTATAATCCGAACTCTCTCTTGAGTAGCGATGCATAATCCAAAGAATCCCCGGGGGTCAGAGGAAGTCGGTCCTCTACCTCATCACCCCGGGCCAACGACAACAACAACAACAACAACATCATAGCGGCACAACTTCGCCCAATCAAAAGAGAATTGAGCATTGGGCCGCGGTACACATGGCATAATATCTTGAGGATACGAGTTTTAAACATGATGCGGTGGCAGAAACTCAAGATAGCAGGAAAGGAAGAAGGGATGGGTGTCAAAGGAAATTTGGATAAAAAACCAACCACGAAAAGTCCCATTTATAGGGAGGGCAATGTAACCGATGACGCCATCACCACCCTCGAAAAGCGTAACAACAGGCGCAATCAATACATTCATAGAAGTTGAACCGATAGCAAGGAATATCAAAGAATCATGACACTTCAGGTAATCCTGGAGAAGCGGAAAGGCGAGGAACCTCGACACCTATAAAAAAGGGGACTTCTTTGTCAGCGGGACGTCATTATGGGAGATCGAGAAGTGGGGTCTCAACATCATTTCTTATCACTTCCCTCTAAGAAACGCGGAGACTATCTGTGTACGGTGAAATCTGGGAGGTCGATTTCTCCTCGACTGAATACCTCGAAGGGTGATCCCAGAAGCCTGGGATCTCGAGCCAGTCACGCCCCTCAAGATCAGCCGGTATCCTGCCAAGGATAATGTCGATTAAAGCCCCGATGAACGCAGGGATCTCCCGAGGAATCCACCCGGGGTCGATCAAGTCTATTCAAGCGGCTCGACATTAGCCCACACATATATCGCAAAGTTAGTCGGTTGTCCCATCCTATTTCTTTTATCACGCAACGTATCTTGTACGAAGTTGGGATTTCCCCCTTTCTATAAAAGGGGAGTCGCTAACACCCTGTAAAAGTAGAACTCCAACCATTCTACTCAAGTGAAATAATATCTTCTCTTTCTTTCTCCTCTCTAACTCGCTTGCCCTCACAGGCTCAAAGCCATTCAGCTTTACTATTTTCTTGTCTGTTCTTTGTTTGTCACTTGATATTTGCTCGAAGTCATCTTAATATCCATCGCTCTCTTACTTGTTCTTCATTATACTACTTAATATTTTCCATGAAGAGCCTTGTTCAATTATATCCACAATTGTTATCCTATCCCCGACTATCCACGATAGCTCGAGATTGACCCTGACATCGACCCCAAGGTCCCCCATCGACCGGACCTATACCCGGGCAGCTGGACCTTCGGTTCGATTATTATCTCGTTTTAGCTTGCATTTAATATTTAAACTTCATATTATCAGCATCAACTGCTCTAACAACTTGCTCGGGAATAGATCATGTATTTTTAGAATACCGTCTACAAATTTAATTGTTGTTACCATTTTCACGGTAAACAAAATTAACAACTAAACCTCAACATCAATATATATATATATATATAGAGAGAGAGAGAGAGAGAGAGAGATAAAGATGTAAAACTGCTGCTCGGCATGTACAAGTAAAACTAGCAACTCCGTGTATAACAACTTCCAAAGATCCGATAGTCACAAGTCGCAAGCTCTAATGAAAATTTCTAACTATCTCTATACATTAGTATCTAGGAAAAATGAAGAAGAAACAACATAAAAGGATAGACGGGGACTCCAAGGTCTGCGGACGCTGGCATATATACCTTTAAGTCTCTATAGCAGTAGCAAGTACTGTCAACTAATAGCGGGGCTGGTACGAGGTACTTGGGTTTGCACACAAAACATGTGCAGAAGAGTATAATGAGTACACCACAACGATACCCTGTAAGTGCCAATCCTAACCTCGGTAGAGTAGTGACGAGATAAGGCCAGGGCCCTATTAGAATATAACAAATAAGGCAGAAGATATAGCAATATAATGAAAGACTGAGAATTTAACATTCGATCCCTCTAACACACAAGTCAACATCTGATTGACTTTTCCAACTTGAACTTCCTCAAAAGAGACTAAGTGTCTCAAACCTTACCAAACTCATTCTGGATTCGATCCGACCAACTCAATATCACAAAACATGGATAAACAAAGCATAAAGAAGCAGAAATGGGGAAAACGGAGCGGTAACTCATGAGATGACTAGTCGGGTCGTCACATCCTCCCCAACTTAAACAAACGTTCGTCCTCGAATGAGTCAAAAACATAACTGAAGCCTCAAACATGTGAGGATATATGCTCCGCATCTCCCGCTCGGTCTCCCAGGTAGCCTCCTCTACAGGCCGACCTCTCCACTGCACTTTCACTGAAGCTATATCCTTTGACCTCAACTTTCGAACCTGACGATCCAAAATAGCTATTGGCTCCACATCATAAGTCAAATCATCATCCAACTGAACCGTGTTGAAATCCAAAACATGAGACGGATCCCCAATATACTTCCGGAGCATAGAAACAGGAAATACCGGATGCACACTAGACAAGATGGGTGGCAGAGCAAGCTCATAAGCCACTTCCACAATCCTACGAAGCACCTCAAAAGGCCTATTGAACCGCGGACTCAATTTCCCCTTTTTCCCAAATCTCATAACACCCTTCATGGGTGAAACCTTCAATAGAACCTTCTCGCCAAACATGTAGGACACATCCTGAACCTTCCTATCAGCATAGCTCTTCTGCCTCGACTGCGCTGTACGAAGCCTCTTCTAAATTACCTTCACCTTTTCTAAAGCATCCTGAACCAAGTCTGTCCCTAATAACCTAACCCCACCGGGCTCGAACCAACCAACTAGAGATCTACACCGCCTCCCATACAAGCCTCATATGGAGCCATCTAAATACTCAACTGGTAGTTGTTGTTATAAGCAAACTCTGCAAGTGGTAGAAACTGATCTCATGACCCTCCAAAATCAACGATACAAGCACGCAACATGTCCTCCAATATCTGAATAGTGCGCTTGGACTGTCCGTCCGTTTGAGGGTGAAAAGCTATACTCAACTCAATCTGAGTACCCAAGTCTCGCTCCACATACCTCCAAAATTGTGAATTAAACTGAGTTCCCCTATCTGATATGATGGAAACTAGGACACCATGCAAACGAACAATCTCCCGGATATAGATCTCTGCCAAACGCTCTAAAGAATAGGTAGTACACACAGGAATAAAGTGCGCGGACTTGGTTAGCCGATCCATAATCACCCAAATAGCATCGAACTTCCTCAAGGTCCGTGGAAGTCCAACAACAAAGTCCATAGTGATCCTCTCCCACTTCCACTCTGGAATATCCATCCGCTGAAGTAAGCCACCCGGTCATTGATGCTCGTATTTCACCTGCTGACAATTGAGACACCGAGCTACAAATCCCACAATGTCTTTCTTCATTCTCCTCCACCAATAGTGCTGCCTCAAATCCTGATACATCTTCGCAACACCTAGATGAATGGAATACCGCAAGCTATGTGCCTCATCCAGAATCAACTCCAGAAGCCCATCCACATTGTGCACACAAATCCGGCCCTGCATCCTCAACACCCCATCATCACCAATGGTCACATCTCTGGCATCATCGTGCTAAACTCTGTCCTTAAGGATAAGAAAATGTGGATCATCATACTAGCACTCTCTGATGCGATCATATAAGGAAGACCGAGAAACCACACAAGCCAAACCCGACTGGCCTCCGAGATATCTAACCTCACGAATCGATTGGCCAAGGACTGAACATCAACTACAAGAGGTCTCTCCCCAATTGGAATATATGCCAAACTCCGCATACTCACTACCTTTCGGCTCAATGCATCGGCCACCACATTGGCCTTTCCTAGATGGTACAATATAGTGATATCATAATCCTTAAGCAACTCCAACCACCTCCGCTGCCTCAAATTATAGATTTAGTCATGTACTCTATATTTCTTCCATGTCTCTTATGTACTTATTTATGTTCCTTACATACTCGGTACATTATTCGTACTGACGTCCCTTTTGCCTGGAGAGGCTACGATGATCAGTAAACACCTCACAAGAAACACCATACAAGGTAATGCCTCCAAATCTTCAACGCGTGAACTATGGCAGCCAACTCCAAATTATGAACGGGATAGTTCTTCTCATGGATCTTCAACTAACGAGAAGCATAAGCAATAACTTTACCTCCTACATCAATACATAGCCAATACCAACTCTCGAAGCATCACAATACACAGTATATGAACCTGAAGTTGATGGCAAAACTAACACTAGAGCTATGGTCAAAGCTGTCTTGAGCTTCTGAAAGCTCTGCTCACACTCGTCCGACCATACAAATGAAGCACCCTTCTGAGTCAACTTGGTCAATGGCGATGCGATAGATGAGAATCCTTAAACAAACCGGCGATATTAGCCTGCCAAACCAAGAAAGATGTGAATCTCTGTGGCTGAGGACGGTCTGGGCCAACTCTGAACCGCCTCTATCATCTTCGAATCAACTTGAATACCCTCGCTGGACACCATATGCCCCAAGAAAGCCACTGAACCGAGCCAAAACTCACACTTGGAGAATTTTGCATAAAGCTTCTCCTGTCTCAATCTCTGCAACACAACTCTCAAATGCTCCGCGTGCTCCTCATGGCTACGTGAATATACCAGAATATCATCAATGAAGACTATGATAAACGAGTCAAGATAAGGCTGGAACACACTGTTCATCAAATGCATGAACGTTGTTGGGGCATTGGTCAGCCGAAAAGACATCACCAAGAACTCATAATGACCATATCGAGTCTTGAAAGTTGTCTTAAGAATATCCGAGTCCCTGATCTTCAACTAGTGGTAACCTGAACAGAGATCAATCTTGGAGAACATTCTCGCTCCCTGAAGCTGGTCGAATAAATCATCAATGCGAGGAAAATGATACTTGTTCTTAATTGTTACTTTGGTCAATTCTGTATAATCAATGCACATTTTCATAGTGCCATCCTTCTTCTTTACAAATAGAACCGGCGCACCCCGTCAATACCAAAATCAATGTACCTATCCGGTGGCATGCCCGGTAGGTTTGCAGGAAACACATCGGGAAAATCTCTCACAACTGGAACATAATCAATACTAGGAGTCTCAACACCGACATCCCTCACGAAGGCTAGATACAAAAGACATCCCTTCCCAACTATATGATGAGCCTTCAAGAATTAGATCACTCTACTAGGAACATAGTCAGTCATACCTCGCCACTCAATCCGTGGCACACCCGGTATAGCCAATGTAACTGTCTTAGCATGATTGTCCAAAATAGCATGACACAGAGATAACCAGTCCATGCCCAAAATGATATAGAAATCCACCATACACAATAATAACAGATCCACTCGGGTCTCCAAACCCCCAATAGTCACCACACACGACCGGTACACACGGTCTACAACAACAGTATCGCCACTAGAGTAAATACATAAACAGGTGAAACAAGAGACTCACGGGGCGTATCCAGATAACGGGCAAAGTATGATGACACATAAGAAAAGGTGGAACCGAGATCAAATAATACATAGGCATCTCTGTGGCAGACTGAAACAACACTTGAAATCACGGCATCTGCAGCAGCAACATCTAGCCTACCTGGAAGAGCATAGAAACGGGCCTGACCACCACCTGATCGACCTCCCCCTCTAGGGCGACCCTTGGCTGACTGACCTCCACCCCTAGCTGGTTGGGTGGGTGGTGAAGTAACTGGAGCAGAAGTCAAGGGCTAACCCCTCTGCTGAGACTGACCATCTTGAAGACGAGGACACTGCCTCCTCATATGCCCAAACTCTCCGCACTCATAAGAACTCCCCGGTGCTGGAGATGGGGACTGAAGGGAACCCTTAGTATTGGAATGACCAGTAGAAGGACCTGGCATGGAAGAACCCTGCACCGATGGAGCATGGAAAGAACTTTTGGCTGGGATGAGTGGACCTGATGAGAATTGTGAGAACCATGACCCGATGATGCCCCACGATACCCTAGGCGAGCTGAATGAGCCTGTCTAAATGGGTGGCCTCTGCCCTGCTGGAACTGACCCCTCGAAGGAGCACCACTAAAGTTACCAGATCCCTAAGGCCTCTTGGCCTCCCTTTCCTCTCACTCCTGGCTGTGAACCGACTCAATCTCACATGCGATGTCAACAACCTCCTCGAACGTAGCACCTGTCACTATCTCCCTAGTTATGAGAATCCGAAGCTGATATGTGAGACCATCAATAAACCTCATAATCCTCTGTCGATCTGTGGGAACCAACCAAACCGCATGACGGGCTAACTCGAAGAACCGCATCTCATACTGCATCACATTCATCTCTCCCTGACGCAATAGTTCGAACTGCCTACACAGCTTCTCTCGGCGAGACTGTGGCACATATTTATCTAGGAAGAGAATAGAGAACCGCTACCAAGTAAGGGGCACTACACCAACAGTCCTATGCCTCCTACCAAGTGAAGGCAGCCCCGGAAAACTGAAAGATGGTAAAAGCTACACTACTGGTCTCTAGGATCCCCGCTGTACGAAGCATCCTCTATCACTTATCCAAGAACCCCTGGGCATCCTCGCCCTCTGCACCGCTAAAAGTTGGAGGCTTGAGTTTAACAAACCACTCTAGTCGATGTTGCTCCTTGTCCGGCATAACTGGTACCACAAACTCCTGAGCTAGTGCAACCGGCTGGGCTGGAGGTACCCCCAGTGTCAGGAGTCCCCACACAACCTACTCAGGTGTGCGAGCAATGGGAGTCTAGGTTCCACCCCCGGCCTAAGAAGTAGTTGCGACCGTAGTAACTAAAACAGCCTGAGCCAAACCGTTACACATTGATAAGATCTCAGCTAAAGCCTCCTGAAGGCCTAGAATCGCAATGGGCACAGCTAGTGCCTGAACTGGTGTTGTTGTAGCGTCCACAGCTAGGACCTGATCCTGACGTGGGGCAGCTGGTGGATCTGCAAGTGCTGCCCTAGCTGCTCTGTCCCTACCACGGCTTCAACCGCGTCCTCAGCCTCTGGTGGCCCCAACTGGTGGTACTGGCGGTCGTCCATTTTGCCCGGTAGCACGTTCCCTCACCATCTATGAGAATGGAATAACAGAAATTTAGTACTCGAATCAACAGATTCACACGACAAGAATTTCAAGAAAATAAAGTTTTTCCTAAAGGTTCTGCAGCCTCTTGAGGATAAATACGGACGTCTCCGTACCGATCCGCGAGACTCTACTAAACCAGCTCATGACTCGCGAGACCTATGTAACCTAGGCTCTGATACACACTTGTCACGACCCCAAATACTCGGTCGTGATGGCGCCTATCACATTAATAGGCAAGCCAACCCAAACCATTAACCACAACAAGTTTCTCTTATAAAACCATTTTCTAACACAGGTTTAGATACCAAATTTCCATAATAAGTGTTTAAAACAACAAAATATAAGCGAGAGTAGAATAAACATGAACTACACCGCCCCAAATATCTGGTGTCACGAGTCCAGAGCCTATACTACATAACTAATTGTCTGATACAACATAAATCTATAAAATGCGGAAAAGAACAAATAAGAAGGAGAAAAAAAATAGGGCTACAAACGCCATACAGCTACCTTGAAATCTCCGGCAACCTCTAGATCAGCTGAGCACCCTCACTCTACCACTTGGGCACCTGGATCTGCACACAAGGTGCAGGGAGTAATGTGAGTATGCCAACTCAGTAAGTAACTAAAGTAAATAAGGTCTGAAAGCAGTGAAGAGCAGTTAAAAATCATATAACTGAATAAACAACAGGTCAACTTAACAGTTTAAAACCAGTTTCGTCATAAAATCATCAAATTTCAGTTTAAACACTTGAAATCATATACTTAGAAATTTTTCCAACAAAGGCTTATTTTAAAAGAAGAGTGAAATCAGTAAAAATATCATAACTGGGCCCCTCAGGCAAGGTATCACTCAAAATATGGCCACTTGTGCAGGCTCTCAGTCACTCGCGACTCAACTCTCATCACTCAATACTCACTCTCCGCACTCAGGCTCATTAATATCTCATAGTAAAAGAAATCATAGTAACTGCTGCGGCGTACAGCCCGATCCGTAATTTATAGTCGACTTCGCTCACTGGGGGTGCACAAACTCCGAAGGTGCTCCTACAGCTAAAGCGTTATATCGCTGCGGCGCGTAGCCCGATCCAATATATATATATTGTTGCGTCATGCAACCCGATCCATATAGGCATCGCTGCGGCGTGCAGCCCGATCCATAATATATACATATCATATCCTCACCATTAGGTTCTCAACCTCTCTCAGTCATTAACCTCACAGCCTCTCGAGAACAACAATAGAAATTAGGGAACTCAGACCAAACAGCCCTCACAATTAGAACTGGAGTGGTAAAACCAGTTTTAAACATTTAAAAAGGTAAAACATGACTGTGGATATGCTTTCAACAAGTAAAGTGAGGAAAAATAGTAAAAATGTCCCTAAGGGTATCAACAGGTCGGCACAAGGCCCCAAACATGGCATACAACCCATAATACAATATAAATGACTAAAGTACAAAATATCATAAGGTTTCAAATCAAATACATGGCTCAATAGTCGCTACGGGATGGACCAAGTCACAATCCCTATCAGTGCATGCCCACACGCTCGTCACCTAGCATGTGCGTCACAGCATTTATCAAAACAAGTCAAATACTGGGGTTTTGTACCCTCAGTTCTAGATTTACAATGGTTACTTACCTCAAACCGGTGAAAATACTACTCTGCGACGCCTTTACCTCTCGAATCGGCCTCCACTCGCATCGAATCTATCCAAAATCAGAATCACGACGTCAAAATATGCTAAGGGAATGAAGCCAAAGAGAAAACAATCAAATAATACCAAAAATCCCGAAATTACCAAAACTCGACCTCTGGGACCACATCTTGAAATTAGATAATTTTTACATCAATAGATTCCTCATCTGCTCACAAGTTCATACATATCAAAAGTTCTGAAATTCGACCTCAAATGGTCCTTCAAATCCTCAAGCAAATGTCTATGTTTTAAAGCCCTAGTTTTCCCAAATTTTCACCTTTAATTTCCATGATTTCTAGCTCTAATCTGTGTAATAATAGCATAGGAACAAGTTTTAGGTCCAAAGTCCTTACCTCAATGAAGTTCCCTTAAAATCCCTCTTTCTGCAACTGGCCAGTTCCCTTACCTCAATAGAGTGGTAATTCATGAGACGACTGGCCAGGTCGTCACAAATTTTGACATTGACAAAACGGAACCAATAAATAATGTCAAAATCCTAACAACATACATATTCCTCCATTTTTTTCCTAGTTCAAAAACTTAATTCGTTCCAAAAACTTCAAATCAAGGGAAACTTGATTCGTTCAAGAATTTCAAAAAGGCAGAAGGTTAAATCCGATTTTTTAGGTTCTAAGTTCAATCCACAAAGGTTTCCAATGGAATATTATACGGAGTTTTTCCTAGTCCAGGTATGTTAAGGCTAAGCTCTTCCTTCATTTCGGCATGATCTCGTCATTATACAAGTTGATAACGAGGCATAAAGAAAAACACATATCCCGGAATTTGCGCATATTTTGCTAGTCTCACAAGTTACGTATATTTTTCTAGTTTTGTAAATTACCATATTCTCCTTATGGAGAAGTCATATTTAGTTGAGTATTTTCTTATTCTAGTCAAGAGAGCAGAGAATTTACATACATACAGTATTAAAAGTATTTTCATTACCATTGAGCTATAATCGATGGGCAGGCCCCTATTGGGCAACCTCTGATCAGATGGTAAGATATATACTGAGCTTACTATGGCCAAGCGTTTATGAGCGAACCCAGTTGGTCGAGATGCAGAGCCTAATATGGTCGAGCGCCTATGAGCGAGCCTACTACGGCAGAGCAGTTATATATATATATCGAGCCTACTGTGGCCGAGCGTTTTTTAGAAAGCCTAGTTGGTCGAGATACAGAGCCTAGTATAGCCATGCACCTATAATCGAGCCTACTATAGCCGAGAAGTTATATATATACCGAGCCTTATAGAGCCGAACAGCTATTTTACTTACTATATTAAGATAGTTGCGTCAGTATCAGCAGGTAAGCATATCTTAAGATTCACTTTGACTTCTAGCTACTTGCAGTTATTATATTATCAGTTCAGTTTCAGCTTTTAGTGTATTACCTTACATACTCGGTACATTATTCGTACTGACGTTCTTTTGTTAGGGACGCTGCATTCATGCCTATAGGTATAGATAATCAGTTTGACGAACTCTCATAGTAGACGAGATTGGCATTCAATGAAGGATCGGTAAGACTCCACCTCATTTGGAGTGCAGCCAAATTTATGAGTCATCGTGGAAGAGTTTTGCTAAAGACTTATGGGTAGGCTGGTACCATATCCCATTTGATGTCAAATAATCTTAGAGTCTTTGTAGATAGAGGTTCATTTTGCATAGTATGTCAGAGACCTTGACGTCCCATATGTATTCATGTTTTAAAAAAAATGACTCATTAATACAACTTTTTCCCACTTATAGTTATAGATTACAAGTTGTGGCCAAGTTGGCCCATGATAGTTGTAGAAGGAAAAAATGAGTTATAGAGTGGTTCGCTCGAGCCAGTTCGATAACGGGTACCAGCCACATCTCTCAGTGTTTAGGGCGTGACAGAAAATGATTATGAAATTTGGTGAAAATGATATAGTTGAACTTGAAAGGTTATCGATAACAATTATCTTCAAAAATTTCTGGAATCCAGGCACGTGGGCCCAGGGGTGAATTTTAGGACTCTTCCAATTAGGGGTGGGTAATTACCCTAAGATTTAAATTATGAAATTTTGAGTATATATTGACTTATTTATAAAATATTTGATAGTTTCGAGTTGTTTGGAACCGAGTTCAGGATTTAAAGCATATTTGTGTACCAGAAGTGAGCTTGAGAACGAGGTAAGTCTCTTGCCTAACCTTGTAAGAGGGAACTCATACCCTTAGGTGTATTTTTATGTGAATTACTTGTGTTGGAAACTACATACGCACTAGGTAACGAGAGTCCGTACATAGCTATATTCTATGAGATGTCCAGGTAGCCTTAGAATTACATCATACTTTGATTGTACTGTTATGTTGATTATGCATATTAATTGTCTTAGATAGAGCTGAGATTAGGGATTGTAAGGTTGCAATTTTCCAAGTTAGATTTCTTATTTTTGGGAAGAATTAAGGAACATATAATAACTCTGAGGAATTCAAGTCCACTCTCATCACAAGTTTTTCCGCAAGCGAGGTAAGCTTCTCTACTCTCATGGGAGCGGGCAGTTTGCCTCAGCAGGTTAATAGATGCATCTGTGGTTTGTGTCGTTTGACCCTCGGTAGTGCACATAGTGTATTTTTTGATCGGGTCGTACGACCTCAGCATAAATCGTGTGTGATAATACTCAAAGCCTGATTACACTTGATATTGTTTCATGGCTTGAGAGGTTATAATTTATTTAATGACAGAAATTGAATTGGGATTAGTAGGTGTTGACTGGAGAATTCTTGGAATTTCCATGTTATTATTGGCCCATAGTTAGTGTCGATGTCGGCCCCTCGTCACTACTTCTTTGAGGTTAGACTGGATACTTACTGGGTACATACTATTTATGTGTTCATGCTACACTTCTGCGCTAACCGTGCAGGATCTAAGTCAGGTGCATCTGGTAGTCATCCCGATATTGTTACACCCCATATCTTCGTACGAAAGAGTGTTCATAAGTCAATTGATGTAAGCTCAGAAATAATATTATCTTTGAAAGTACATAAAAGAAGTTAATCATGTTACTTTGGAGATTACAAATTTTTAAGATCATGGATAACAAGTACCAAGAGGGTTGAAAGGCTAAGAGGCTAAACAAATTGAAGAAAATAAGTTTCGTCAAATGTCGACAAGTTGGGAATGTTAGAACGTGTACTTTTGTAATGAGACTAGGGTGCTTAACAAGATAAGGTGGTTATGTTATGAATTATTTTAGTCGTACGATAGTCGTATGTTATGTTTATAAGTCAATCAAGTTGTGGAACAAAAGTTGGCAAAGGTCATCACAAGTTACATTCATAAATATGCTGAAATTAGGTCAAATAGAGATGCAGTGTTCTCCCAATTTACTTCGAATTATGGGGTGAAATATCTACCAAATTGAAGATCTATGAGTCTAATTTCTAATGCATTAAACCTTTTGTCGATACGACATCAAATTAGAGTGATATTCATGTTTTTACGAGACTGCGCCAAGCAGCTCTCTATGGGGCCCACAATGGCGGTTGAGATATATTGATATATATGATATGTCTCAACCTCGTTTTAACTCATTCATTTTCAGTATCTTCAGATCCTAGACACCTAAAAACACTCTCTCAAGGTTCTCTCATGATCCAAGACCCAAACAAAGGGAAAATAACACAAATCAAGTGTCAGGAATCCCGTCGCGCTAGTAAGTTTCTTGTTCTTCTTGTTGTTGCTGATTTTTGGGTGGTTCCAGCTCGTGTGGGAGGTTGTTTTAAGTGGTTTAAGTTCATTAAAATACTCTCCCAAGGTTTTCATATCAACCCTAGGTTATTTCAAGTCTTGTAAATTGATTACACCATATTTCAACATCAAAAGTTAGTTCTAGTGAAGAATAGCACCTCTTTGAGGTTGTGTTGTCATTGAGGATAGTTGTGGGTTGTATTTGACTGAAATTTAAAGTTATTGCTACTGGATAAGGTGAGTGTAACAGACTACTAATTGTGATTAAGCTTTCTTGTATGTTTGTTAAGTTGTTAGAATGACAAACTACAAGATAATACTTGGATTAGCTTAAGTCACTTCTATGGTGTTATATTGTCATTGAGGGCTATTGTAAGCTAAATATAACTTGGATTTTGACTTGAAGCTATTGTAGGAGGTATTCTTATTGTGTTCTTTCATGTTATTAAGGTTATCTTGATGTTGGTTAAGTTAAATGGATGGACTAGACATGAACTAGTGAATAATGTTGCTAATTGAAGATAGTTGGAGTTGTGGATGATTTCCTTTGTTATAAATATATTGTATAAGGATAGAATCACTGATGAATGACTTCATTATCATGTTAATGATATTGGTAATTCAATGTAAGAAGTCTATAAGGGGAGATAATAGGGTTGAAGGGTGTTGAAGGGATTTAATCCGAGCTTGCCGCTCGTCGTGATATGTTGATGACTTGTTAATGAAATATTTTTTACCCTATTATTGATGTTGTTCTTATTGTATTGCTCTAGTTGTTTTTGTTGGTATATGTTATTGTAGGAGGCCCTTGTTACACGGGAGATGCTGCCCAAATTTACATAAAACGAGCTACTAGCTTATGTTACAGACTTAGCCTTTACTCAGCACTGATTTTGAATCTTCTTATGCTATGGTAGACTGAGTTGAGTTGTTTGAAGAGTTTCTTGAAAGCTATTAAGGACTCAATGAGGTTAAGGTATGTTAAGGTTAAACCTTTCCTTCATTTTAGCATGATCCAATAACTACATGTGTTTGATAACGAGACATAAAGAGAAGTTCATATTCCTGAATTTATGTACATTGGCCTAGTCTCATAAACTACAGTATTCTCCCTTATCGGGACTACATATTCGTTTTAGTTTTGTCTTCTTTCATTAAAGAGAGTAGAGAGTCAATATATATACAGTATTACAGTATTTTCACCACCATCAAGCTATAAACCATGAGCAGGCCCCTATTGGGCAACCTCTGATCAGATGGTAAGTTATATACCGAGCCTACTATGGTCGAGCACCTATGAGAGAGCCCCGAATGGTCGAGATACAGATCCTAGTATGACCGAGCGCCTATGACCAAGCCTACTACGGCAAATCAGATACACATACCGAGCCTATATTGAAATAGCGCCTATGAGGACGGCTATTTCATTTACTATATTGAAAGAGTTGAGTCAGTATCAGTAGGTAAGCATATCAGATTATCTTTGACTCCCAATTACTTATAGCTATTATATTATTAGTTCAGTTTTAGCTTTTAGTTATTTTGTTGTCTTACATACTCGGTACATTAATTCGTACTAACATCCCTTTTGCTCGGGAATGAGATTATTTTGAGATTATAAGTATTACACTATTTCAAACAAGTGATAAGTAAATTAGTGAAGGTTAAAGGGTAAATAAATCAAAGAAAATGAATTTCATTGAAGGTTGTTAATTTGGGATAATATCCGGCCCGAGCTAAAATACTCAATTTTAATGGACTAATACCATACAAGGTATCACAAGACCATGATAGTAATGTATATAAAGTGTGTTAAAAGTGAATAGTATTTTAAGTAATTTGAGATAATTCTTAATTATGTGGGTAAATGGATAATTATTCATTTAAGTGGATAAGTGTAAGAGTTATTTAGTCCACGTGGGGCAAAAACAATTAAAGTAAAGTATGACTAATGTGTATGAAGATACAGTGGTGTAACATTTTGGGATAAGCATGCTTGCTAAGAATTGAAGTTTATTTAGTGGAAAGATTTAAGGATATATGCACCGACTTATCTCATTTTTGTTGAAGAAGGTTATTAAGAAGGTCAAAGATTGAACGACATTTATGGACTCCTTTTCTTATAGTAAGCAAAGTACCATTCATAATTAGTAATATTTTTCATGAGTTTTAAAGTGGGATGCCAAGATTTGCTAAGGTATGGATGAAGCTAGAACAAATTTATACGAGACTTCATAAGGTAATAGCAACGGGAATTTCAATTCTAAGAGAGCACGATACAATCTTTCTCAAGGGTATTATACAGATTTTTCCCTACTTCGATCCGCCGTTACATGTTTTATCGCGTTTGAAATGTGTTAGAAGGATTGTCAAGAGAATCGGCTCAAGTATGTTAAGACTATCCCTTCTTTCCTTTTGGCATGATCCCTACGATACAAACAAAATGAGTAAATGCACAACTTCCATAAATAACTCTATTCATAGAAATACTAGAGGTGTCTATGTTCTCGATTCCCCATGCGTCCTATTATTCTACCGTTTGTTCATGGGTCTTAGAAAATATGTAAGTTGATAAAGTTTATTTCATGATATTAATCAAAGGCATAATGGTCTTATGACATTCTGAGAGATTTTATTGACGTACTTCACATGCATTGCATTCATTTACATTGACTCATGACCATATGGCGCTATATACACATAAATATATATATATATATATATGGGATATGGGAAAAGGTTACGGCGTTATATACGCACCACCACTTGATCAGCTGGTATACGTTGATGATTTGCCCATAGTGGCCGAGATGATATGATGGGATGCCCTCAGAGGATTGATGATGTTATGTACGCACATACCTATGCATGGAGTTATTCAGACTTACATGTTGAGTGTTTTACTCCATCTTTCTCTCATGTCTATTGTTTACTGATTTTCATTACTTACATACTCGGTACATTATTTATACTGACGTCCCTTTTGTTTGGGGACACTGTATTTCATGCCCGCAGCTCCCGATAGGCAGGTTGAGAATCCTCCAAGTAGACTATCAGCTCAGCATAAGGTGTTGGTGTGCTCCATTTGCTCCGGAGCTGCTTATTTGGTCAGTATAATTAGGACATGTATCGATTGGTATGGCAGGCCCAGTCCCGACCTTTATGATACTTATTTACTCTTAGAGGCTTGTAGACAGATGTCATGTATATGGATACTTGTATGGCCTTCTCCGCCTATGTTTTGAGTTTACAAATGATCATGTTGGCCTTATAGTCCTGTATGTCATGTGTATAAGTTTCTATATCAGGTTGGGTCATTCTATGTCGAGTATTCCCTCATATTTATTCTAGTTATCTCATGATAGCCTTTCCGACTCATTTACCTATGATAGTATTACACAAAAGATATGTTATGTTGGTACTCGGTTGAGTAAGGTACTGGGTGCCCGTTGCGGCCCATAGGTTTGGGTCGTGACAAAAGTTATGTCAGAGCAGTTCTATCCTGGGGAGTCTACAAGCCATGTCTAGTAGAGTCTTGTTTATGGGTGTGTTGTGCACCACACTTATAAGCAGGAGGCTACAAGGCATTTAGGACTATCACTCTTTTTTCTAACTCTAGATCGTGTGGTAGAGCTCACTTATAAGAATTCAGACTCCTAAATTCCATTTTATTCGTAATAAGACTATGCCTACAACTGAAAGTCAGTTCGTAAGAGATTGCATGTGGATATGGAAGAGTTGATTCAGAGGAACTCGATTTTGCATGATGCTTTGATGAGTAATGTAAAGTCTTCAGCAAATCATGTGTGTACTAAGACATGTAAGCTTCTTGATAAGGAGCCTTAAGGCAGGAATACATATCCACCCATTTGGTCAAAAGCAATGAGAGAATAAGAAGGTACAAGTTTCAAAAAGTAAAAGAAGCAAGGTGAAGAAGGGTACGAGGTACCCAGTTAGTGAAGACGATCATTATCTACAATTCGGGAAGAGAGATATAAGCCTTTTGAGTTACCTTCAACAGTAACAGATGTATGTACAATTGGTCACACCGATCTCAGTTATGCCCTATGAGAGCTAACAGATATGGTTTAAGAGAGGGACGGGATATCAAGAACCGACTCGGGTTAGAATAACCCAAAATGGTGAATGGATTGTTTGCGTTAGTTCACGTTTCTGAAGGATATTGAAAATGTGCTAATAAATCTCCTTGTGAGACACCCGGATGGTGCACTCTAGAATAGTACATCTGGATATGAATAGAATGTTCAAAAAAATTACAAAGACAGGCACTGGAATCCTGAAAGGGATAAATATTACCTTAATATGGCTGTAGAGAGAGAATGTTAAGCAACCTGAAGATCCAGGGGATGGAGCAAGGGGAGCTAAAAGAAAAAGAATGTCTTGTTGGAGGTTTTAGAATAAAATGATAGGCATAAATGTTAGCAGGGAAATAACAATGGAGTTAATGAAGCATTATGAGTAATGTGTGATACGTGGATGATAATGGTATTACAAAGTCTATAATCAAGGGAAGGAAAAGATGAAAGGTAACAGGCCTTGAGACAACAAAAGAGTATATGCCATAAAGTTGTATACTCATTTCAAGTAATAAGTTTTTCACTCTAACGTGATTACTAGAAAGAAAAGTTGGACCACAGAGTAATAGAAATCAATATGGACTAGTGAACAAGATAAACTAAACATGAATTAGGGACTGAGTGATTTGATAATGATCGGAATCATGATAATTTCAGATTGCGTTCTGGCGATAATAGAATGGATAACAAAAGAAGATTCATGAGAATTTCAGAGAATGGTCATTTAGGAAGACGCTTCCCCAAAGCAAACAATGTGAGCAAAGTTAAGCTTAAGGGACTATGCACGCCAGTTACACTAAGTGTCACCCTCACAAGTAAGGGTCATCGATGATGTGAAAAGCCGCCAAGGATGAAGAGGTAAAACATTTATAGGTAGATCGTCGTAGTTCTAAACTGTAGTACTCCCCTAAAGTGGGGGAATATGGAGTGATGTGGCATTAAGTCATAATTAAGTGGTTCTAGTAACTATGGAATAGTAAAGGAAGAATGCGATAAAAATGAGGAAGGAATGAGATTGCACTTATCCAAATCCTAGCAAAATGTTACGACTCCAGAATATTATGCAAGTACAACGTCGGAGAAAGGAAGTAAGGATTTCCCCAGGATGTTATTGATAAATAAATGTGAATGAACACTTGAGACATAAGGAGCTAGTGCGAGAGGTAAGTTAAGACAAAGAAAATCCCACAAGAGATTACGCGGAATATAGATATGAGAATGAACCAATAAGTAGTTAGTAGTTGATTCAGGAAGAGCCTCGTTATGGCTAGACAAGAGGATACAGTCAAATCAACAGATCGTGCAAGATAAATATAGTGAACCCCAACATGGGAAATTCAGTCTCGTAGATATGATATCGTGATCCTTAAGAAATATTCGGATAGGAGTTGGGGTAGTTAAAGGTACCGTAAGAGGGTTACGAAAATAAAAGAGAGTGCCACTAGGAAGACAGTCAAAAATAGTTCAGAAGCAACCCTACATGAACAAGGGCATGGAGGTAAATAACTAAGGATAATTATAGGTGAGTACGAACATCAAAAATTCTATCAGGAATACGATGTAATAAGCTCGCAGCTTTACAAGTGTCAGAGGGTCTTCCCTAAGTACTACAACGAAAGACTAGCTTAGGAAATAAGAAAGAAGGCTTCAACCTAAGCATAGTGATCTAAATAGGAAATAGTCTTGTAACAATAGTCTCACAACAGCAACATATGCACTCCAAAAGAAAGTGGCACCTATCATAGCTAATGAACGGGAAGAAGAAAGAAAATCAAAAGGTGATATTCAAGATCATATGGATTGTATGGAATTCCAAAATGTGTGGACACTAAGATAATCCAAGTATTCATGCAATAAGTGGAAGAACGACCAGGAAAAGTGATTGCTTACGCTTAAAGAAAGCTGAGATAGAACGAAAGGAATTATTCGACCAATAATCCAGAGTTAGTTATGTTATGAATGCACTTAAGATTTTAGAGTATTACCCATGCAGCATATATGTTGACAATCATACAGCCATCGAAGAGTCTGGTATAAGTTAAAGTAAAGAATTGAGTCCAGATCATAGACAAAGGATTGAATTGTTACAAGATTGTATCATGGATATTCCATAGCGTCCATGTAAGGCTAAAGTAATAACTAATACCAGGAGCGGAAAATCAGATGATAGCTTAAGCCTACATAAAGGTTGATCAGAAGGAAGATAAAACTAAAGATTAACATCAACCAAGTAAATCAGGAGTCTGATTATTGGACATAGAAAATTATAAAAATCGTGATTGAGAATATAGCGGAATCACTCTTAATATCAGAGGTACAAGAGAGATAGTACAACAGCCATATTCTAAAACGACTTTACGATAAAGCCAGTTAGAAAAGTACCAGCCTCATAAGAATTCAGTATGAAGCTTCCACCGGATTGTGTATGCACCATAGGTGCAAGTATTATAATAGAGATTCAAGTTGTGGATGTGAATTATACCTGTGTGGAAGGCAGGTTATGAAAGCGATAGAAGATGTGATGCAAGATTTTAAGGCAAGTAAGATAAATGTGAACAACATACGAGATACTCAAGTGCAGAAGGTTGTGAATAGTCCATACTTCAAATAGAAGGCTAGAAGCGCTGGGATTCAGTATCTAGGAATGATAGCGGTGTCGTTAGTGGCATATCTTCCAGCCCATGGTTTTTAGGTACTAAGAGGTCTAGTTAAGAGAGTAGAGAAGAGTTAAAGACGATATGATGTCTCGCTTGATGTTCCAGAATAACACTAGGAAATCTATGGTGAAAGCAAGTTGAAGGGAGGTTGCGAGTAGTATAAATAGATATGCATAGGTCGCAAGCTAAAGTATGGTAAAGCGACGATGTTTTAGGAATACTGGAGTAAGGATAACAAAGGGCAAGTGAGAGGGTGACGAGAATGGATAAGTCCTCAGGATTAAGCTCATGAAAACAAGAGAGCTGATGGTTTCACTAAGTTATAGAAAGCTCAGTATAGCCCGAATGAACTTAAAGGAGTTACTCATCATAAGTAGCATTTAGAAGAGATGGAATGATGCCCTAATAGTAGAATAAGGGTGTAATTATGACAGATAAAGGATGATGTTTGGGCCTTCGATTGAGTAATGATTTGAAGGAAAAAAGAAGGGATTCATGAATTGTACGGGATTAAAATACCTACGTAAGCTGAATCACATTAGGATGCTATGAAATACGGTTATTGAAGTATAGTATCGCCCCTATGTGGATTAGGCAAGTCACATAAGATATCCCCCGATAAGACGTAAGCCCTGGTGACAATGTATTACGTAAGAGGTTTCAAGTTATCAGTAATAGATTACAGATCAACATTGAGGTGAATCAACAATGGATGGATAAAAGTTACAAAGTATGGGATGAGAATAGGCCATCATTCTTAAGATGAACAATAATGAAGAAGCATTAAGGACTTAGATTTATACATATATGATAAGAAGCAACAGAGTAACCTGATGTTTGGTAGTAGACCTCAGTAACGATAAATCAAAGTAAAAGTTATGGTATAGTATGACCTACCTAGATGCAGTAAAGTCATACGAATGGATAACCGGTCTATGAAATAAGATATAGCAATATTCGTAAGATCAACAAAGTACCGAGCGAAGAACTTCAGTACACCTATAGATGCCCAAAGGGACATTTTGTCAAGATCTGTATACATATACAAAGTGAGGCCTAGAGATTGGCTAAAAACTATAGGAAAAAGGAGAGAAGAGTCGCATAGGCGCACTTACAAGGTCAGAGTAGTACAGGCTGCATGATATAAGGTAGAAACAATTACGAGAATGGAAGGATTCCGACCACAAGTCGTGGTGTGAGAAAGAGGACTAAAGAGGGAAATGCCCTAGACTTTGGATCTATTCACAGAACAGTTGCCTAGATGGCAAGGAGAGTACTAAAGTATACGCAAGAGCTATAGGTTATGATAATGATAAGTGCAAAAGTCAACATTCGAGGACGAATGTTCCAAAGGAGGGAATGATGTTACACCCCATGTTTTCGTACGTTAAAGTATGCCATAAGTAAATTGATCAAAGCTCGGAAATGAAATGTTGCATCCCACATTTTCGTATGTTAAAGTTTCGTCGTAAGATAATCGACGTAAGCTCGGGAATGAGATTATTTTGAGATTATATGTATTATGCTATTTCAAATAAGTGATAAGTAAATGTAAAAGGGTAAACAAGTCAAACAAAATGAATTTCGATGAAGGTTGTCAATTTGTGATACAATACGGCCCGAGCTAAAATACCCAGTATTGATGGACTAGTGACATACAAGGTACTACATGACCATTATAGTAAGGTATATATAGTGTGTTAAAAGTGAGTAGTATTTTAAGTAATTTGATATAATTCTTAATTATGTGGGTAAATGGTTAATTATTGATTTACGTGGATAAGTGTAAGAGTTATTTTGTCCAAGTGGGACCAAGACAATTAAAGTAAAGTATGACTAATGTGTATGAAGGATACGGTGGTGTCCCATTTTGGGGATAAGCATGCTTGCTAAGCATTGAAGTTTATTTAGGTGGCAAGAGTTAAGGATATATGCACCAACTTATCTCATTTTTGTTGAAAAAGGTTATTAAGAAGGAAAAAAATTGAACGGCAATTATGGACTCCTTTTCTTATAGTAAGCAAAGCCCCATTCATAATTAGTACTATGGTTCATGAGTTTTAAAGTGGGATGCTAAGATTTGCTAAGTTATGGATGAAGCTATAACAAAGTCATAAGAGACTTTATAAGGTAATAGCAATGGAAATTTCGATGCTAAGAGAGCATGGTACAGTCTTTCTCAAGGATATCATACGGATTTTTCCTTACTTCGATCCGTCGTTACATATTTTGTCGCGTTTAACGTGTGTTGGAAATATTGTCAAGAGAATCGGCTCAGGTATGTTAAGGCTATCCCTTCTTTCCTTTTAGCATGATCCATACGATACAAACAAAATGAGCAAATGCACAACTTCCATAAATGACTCTATTCATAGAAATACTAGAGGTGCATATGTTCGTGATTCCTCGTGTTTCCTGTTATTCTATCTTCTGTTCATGTGTCTCAAAAATTACGTAAGTTTGTAAAGTTTATTCCATGATATTAATCAAAGGAATAATGGTCTTATGATATTCCAAGAGATTTTATTGACGTACTTCTCATGCATTGCATTAATTTACATTGAATCATGACCAGATGGCATTATATACGTGGATATATGTATATTATATGCATATGGGATATGGGAAAAGATTACGGCATTATATACGCACCACCACCTGATCAGCTGGTATACGTTGATGATTTTTCCCACAATGGCCAAGATGATATGATGGGATGCCCTCAGAGGCTTGATGATGTTATGTACGCATATACCTATGCATGGTATGATATTTATAAGCATATGCATGGCATTATAAATATTAATGATTCACAGAGTTATTCAGGCTTACAAGTTGAGTCTTTTACTCCATGTTTCTTTCATGTCTACTGTTTACTTATTTTCATTCCTTACATACTCGGTACATTATTTGTACCAATGTCCCTTTTGCCTGGGGATGCCACCTTTCATGCCCGCAGGTCCTGATAGACAGGTTGAGAGTCCTCCAAGTAGGCTATCAGCTTAGCGGAAGGTGTTGGTGCGCTCCATTTGCTCCGGAGTAGCTTATTTGGTCAGCATAATTTGGACATATATTGATTGGTATGGCGAACCCAGTCCTAGCCTTTATGATACTTATGTACTTTTAGAGGCCTGTAGACAGATATTATGTATACGGATACTTGTATGGCCTTTTCGGCCTATGTTTTGAGTTTACAAATGATCATATTGGCCTTATAGGCCCGTATGTCACGTGTATAAGTTTCAATATCGGGTTGGGTCGTTCTATATCAATTATTCTCTTATATTTATTCTAGTTATCTCATGACAGCCTTTTGGCTCATTTACTTATGATAGTATGACACGAAAGATACGTTATGTTTGTACTCATTTTAGTAAGGTATCGGGTGCCTATTGTGGCCCATAGGTTTGGGTCGTGACAACATCGTACTATAGAGCTGAGTCATAACAGTTCGAGCCAAGACTTATATTTTCCAATTATAGAGATGCTTGCAATTTGAAAAATTACAGCTAGCCAGAGGGCTAATACAGCAGCAAGTAAGGGCATTAGTAGAGACAGAATTCTTGATGACGTGGCCCTGTTGGAGGCCCTATTGGATAGTGCATACTAGATGGTGCACTCTAGAATAGTATAGTCAGATATGAATACAAGAATGTTCAAAAATATTAGAAGACATGTAGTGGCATCCTAGAAGGGATAAATATTTATTTTAGTATGATTCCTGCCCCTAGTAAAAAGAGAATATTAGGTGACCCGAAGAGCAAGTGAGATGAAGCAACGGGAGATAAAAGTGAAAGAATGTTTTGTTGAAGTTTTAGAATAATGGAATAAACAGAGACATTAGCAAGAGAATAAGAAGAGAGTAAATGAATCATTACGAGTAAGATGTGATAAAAGGGTAGTAACGGTATATCGTAATATGACAGGATGACATAGTCTATAGTCAAGTAAAGGAAAAGATAAGAGCTAACATGCCTTGAGACTATAAAAGAGTATAAGTCATAAAGGCATATCCTCATTTTGAGAAAATTAGTTGGCGACTCTAGTAGAGGTGTGGGCAGACGATTGATAAGGTAAACGGCAGTTTGGAAGGCAAGGGACCAAAATTTGAGGGGTACAGATGCATGGTGAAGCAAGGTTAGAGTTGTATCAACAACATACCAATGGTTTCTTTCGGTTGTACCAACAATTTGCGGAGTGTAAGGAGGACTTATTAGGTGGTGAATGCCATGATTCAACATAAGAGACATCAAAGCAAAAAATTCGCCTCCTCCATCCGTATAGAGTGTTTAATTGACATATGAAACTAATTTGTTATCATGCATGTGAAGTTTAGAAATATATCCTTAACTTCCGATTTAGCTTTCATGGGAAACAACCAAGTGTATTTGGTAAAATGATCAACAAACACCACATAGAAACGAAAAATATTAAAAGGAGGGATAGGAGAGTGTGAGCATGTGATTTTTGCCCTATTCAAAATACTCCTACAAAATTAAAAAAATAGATTTTTTCCAAATTAATTGCAATTTTATAGGAGTTTTGTAGGATTTTATTAATTGTTTGCATTTTTGTGCACGTTTAATTTTGTTAAAATCATGAAAAAATGCCCCAAAATGTCAAAAAAATCATGCATTGCATATTAGATTTTGTATTCATATTTTTAGGATTAATTGGTTAATTAATTGCTTTATCAAAATTAAAATCACAAAAATATTGCTCATTTTTTACATTCTAGTTTTTGATTTTAATTTCCTCTTCATTAATTTATAATTAACTATTTTTGTAAATACTATAATTAGATAATAACTTTAATTTTGCAAATTAGACTAATTTAGGATTTTAATTAATTAAAGAAAAAGAAAAAAAAAAAGAAAACAAAGAGAAAGGAAAATAGGAAAAGAATTGGATTTTAGTCTTAATGTGCTGGGCCAAAATTAGCCCAAATACAATGCCCATTTCGCCCAACCCAACTCCCATAATACCGGTCCAGTTCCCCCATTAATCAAAACGATGTCGTTTTAGTAACGGCGATCCTAGCCATTGATCTTTCTTGATCAAACGAACCAGAACTAAACCCCACCTCCCTTATAACTGTCCGAACAGACCCCTTCCCCAAACACCAAAAAAACCCTCATTCTCTTCTCTCCCTCTCTCAGCACCTTAACTTTAGCCGCCCTTTAACCCCCGTCGTCTCTGCCTGGTCCGCCAACCGGAAATCGCCTCACGGCGGTGGACCACCTCCAAACTCCACCAAAGTAACACCCTATAACCATCTTTCCCTCCCCTTTCCAAATCCCCAATCATTTCCCTCAAATCATTCTCAAATCGCTCGAATCTTGGATCTGAAACCCTAATTTTTCCCTTTTTGATTTCCGGCAATTTCTGGTTTGTTTGAAACCAAGACTTCCATTAGTCGATTGTTCTTGTTGAGAACAGTCGATTAATGGTCATCCAAGTTCATTTTACCCCGATGAAGCATGTCCAAGTTCTTGACTGGTCCAAATTTGAGGCGAGTTTTGGTAATTCCTTTGCCATTCTTTTTTTTCTTTTCTCTCATCTTTTGATTATCTCCTTCATCTTCTTTCTTTCTTTTAGCCGCATAGGTTTTCTCATGTTCCCAGCTGTTTAGCTTGTTTATTTGCATCTGTTTAGTAGGTTTATTAAAGCATGCTAGAATTTCAGTATTTGAAGTTTAATTTCAAATTGCATAAATTTAGTTTAATTAGAGTTAACTTTTAGGTTTGATAAATAGAATGATTTTCCTATTTCTTTCATATTTTTGTCTTATGCTTATTTATTTTATGCTCAGTGTTTAGTTTAAGTTAATTAGAATAATGTTACTCAAGTTGATTAACGAGCTGTTTTTGGTTAGCTGTTAAACAAATTAGTTGATTAAATTGTTTAACTTACCAACTGAGTAGGTTAATTTCTAGGGTTTCTTTGCAGTTTCATTATAATTTTGTTTTGTCTATTTTTTAGATGTGTTAGTTGTTTAAATCCAATTTTGTTTTAGGTTAATTATGTGAGCCTGTTTAATTTACTAATTAGATTTAGATTTTTTAGCTTAAACCCTGAATGCTCTTAAGATTAAGACTGATTTTGGAATTAAAAGAACATTTGAAACCATGTTTAGGAGGTTTCATAAGGGTCTTTAAAATCAGAATTTGGGTCATGACTTGTTAGGTTTGAAATATCTAGTAAATAAAGGGTAAAATTGGTTTTACATAAAGCTAAAAATCAGAAGGATCTAGCACTTTGTCCAGTTGCCCCATTCTTAGCAAACAAATGTTGAAATTGGGTGGGAAAAAGGACATACAGCTGTCAAAAGATGTTGTACTATTCTGACACTTCAGAATTTAGGTTAGAATATTCTATTTTGATGTCATCTATGTCCACTCTATATAAAGAAAAGCATTCACCCATTCTCACAGGGATTTTATGAGCATAATTGCACCTAAAAAATTTCACAATACAAAGAAAAATCCTTAAATTTTTCTGGAAAAAGCATCAGCTTTCCGAGTTAGATTTTTAGGTTGATTTCTCAAATACTTTGATTCTTGAGAAGTTTGGGTGTTGTTTCTTGGTTTCTGGGTTGATTCTTGACTCCTGTTGTTTGGGTTTTTTGTTTCTGCTCCATCTTTAAGTTTCAGCCAGCATTTCAGTTGTTTTTGTTGCTGGTTTTTGTTGTTCCTTTAAGGTACTGATTTCAGCCTTCTTCATGTACTGCTTGTTTAAGTAATATAAGACCAAAAGCTGCAAATTATACATGAAAAATGAGTATCATTTCATGTTAGTTGTAGCTTACATTGATATGGATCTGATTAGTCTTTATTATGTGAGTTTAAGCTTGAATTAATCTGGTATGAGTAGCCTGGTTAATACATTGATGCTTTGTAGTTTTCCTCTTGAAAGTAACCTTGTTTGAAGATGCTTCTTTGGCTAAATGTTCTTCATATTAACCTTGATTATGAATATTATTTATTGAAGTCATTCCTTCCCTTCTTATTTTGTTGGTGAATAATATGGTGTTTATTTGAGGTCATTTGGGGTTTGTTTTGCTAACCATGAGCAACAACCTATGGATTTGGCCACTAGTTAGCCAAATCAGCAGGTTCAAAAGATAAGAGCTGAAATTATGTTGTTGATATCATGCTGAAACTGGTGGTTTCATGTGTTGGACCAAGCTTTGATGGATAAATCATGTCCACAAGAGGCAGGTGTTCATTAGGCTATCAATTACCTAGAAGTTCTAATAGAATAGTTTGATATGTTCTCTTTAAAGATTAAATTCTGGTATAGTAGATCAGTTTTTATTTTAGCTTCAAAGTTCAAAAGGTACCCCACATCAATTATGTTCTGTAATGAGTGATTTCACAATAGTAGAAACTTCATGAATAGCCCAGACCTGTATATAATTTCAATTCAGCATTCTATCTTATTCAAGTTCATATTTTCGGTCACATATGAGTGGAAATTTAAATATCTTGTATGTAATATGTATGAGTTTAGTAGATAGCTACATTTGAAAGATAATGTGTGTGCTGAGCAATTGGGCCAGACTTCAAACGGAAGTAAGGACATTTAATTCAACTTGGATTTATCTAAAACGGAGCCCAACTCTTTAAACTCCACTGTCGTGCTCAGTAATTGTAGCCCTATAAATTCTTTAGCCCCTTACACTTGATCAATTAAAAATCGCAAGAGATTTTGTTGGAATCAAACTATTTCAATCTCAAATATTCACCTGACATTTATTTAGCTTTAAACAACCATTACGTTATTTAGTCTCACATGTCTTAGGTTATCAATGATTTGATCATTCCTCAATTCTGTAAGATACTAAACATTGAAACATGTCTTCGCGCTTTGTTAAGGACTCAAATCACCTCCTCAGTTCAATGCCTTTCCATAGTAGTTTTGCCTAACAATAATCATAAACGTATTGAACACACTTATCCGTAGTTTCCTTTAATTGAGTACAATATTTTGAAATAAATCGAGGCATCCCTTTCACAAATGAATCTCATAATCTATGGCCTTCACATAATATCATAACTAGTATAGAAAATACTTTGAACATTCGTAGTTTGCTTTAGGCACGTTTATAATAAAATTATCATAGCTACGGGTACGGTTCCCGTACTATAGTTATGATACATAATTTCCAAATCCGGGGGTACATTTATGTGACCTGGCCACAACTTCTAATAACGCTATTAAATTAAATATGTTGTAGATCATGGGTACAGTTCCCGTGACACGATTCGCAATGTTTATATAACAAACAAGTGTATGACAATCGTAACTTGTTCCAGAATAATTCCATAAATAGTTAAAAGCGATCAAAAGATAAAATCCACAATAGCTTTAAAACATGTAGTAAATTAGATAATAGGCCAATTATTAATAGTTAAGCGACCGTGCTCGAACCACGAAATCCGGGAATGCCTAACACCTTCTCCCGGGTTAACAGAATTCCTTACATAGAATTTCTGGTTTCGCACACTTTTAAATAAAGTCAAAATTCTCCTCGATTTGAGATTTAAAATAAACCGGTGAATTGGGACAGCAAATAAACTATTCCAATCTGAAATATAATAAATAATCTCATTTTGATTAATGTCACTTTAATTGAAAAAACTCTCTTATATACCCATCGGATGGGAAAAAAGGAGGTGTGAAAGCTCTGACAACTCTACCAGGGATAAAAACCCAGAACTTCCGATTCAGGGTTCAAGAATTCGAGCTTAGAACAACTTTTATAATAGGCTTTTATTTATCATTGTGACGACCCGGCAAGTCATCTCATGAGTTACCGCTCTGTTTCCCCAATTTTTGCTTCTTTATGCTTTGTGTATCCATGTTATGTGGTATCGGGTTGGTCGGATCGAATCCGAAATTATTTTGGTAAGGTTTGAGACACTTAGTCTCTTTTGAGGAAGCTTAAGTTGGAAAAGTCAACCATATGTTGACTTATGTGTTAGAGGGCTAGGATGTGAGTTCCGATTGTTCGGCTAGCTTCGGGAGGTGATTTGGGACTTAGGAGCACAATCGGAATGAGCTTTAGAGGTTCGGAGTAGATTTAGGCTTGAATTGGCGAAGTTGATATTTTAACGATTTCCAGTTGGTAGGCGAGATTTTGGTATAGGGGTTGGAATGGAATCCCGAGAGTTGCAGTAGTTTCATTGTGTCATTTGGGATGTGTGTGCAAAATTTCAAGTCATTCGAACATGGTTTGGTTGGATTATTTATCAAAAGCGTAATTTAGAAGATTTTTGAATTCTTAGGCTTGAATCCTATGCGAATTGGGTGTTTCGATGTTGTTTTGAGCATTTCGAAGGTTGGAACAAGTTTGAATGAGGTTATGGGTTATGTTGTCATGTTTGGTTGAGGTCCCCGGGGCTTCGGGTGAGTTTCGGGTGGTCAATCGGACCATTTCATGTTGTTTGGAATTGCAGAAAAACTGCTGAAGTGCTGAAAATTGACCTTCGTGTTTGCGAAGGGTTAGTTGAGAAGGCAGATATTTTAGCCATCGCGTTCGCAAGGAAGGCTCCTTGTTCGCGAAGGACTGGATGTTTGTGCATCGCATTTGCGAGAAGGGGAGCGTGTTCGCATAGAAGAAATTGGTCTGTTGGGTTTGAGGTCGAGTTGTTCATCGCGTCCGTGAGAGAGGGAGTGCGTTCGCGAAGAGTAATTCTAAAGAACCATCACGTTCGCGATGGGCATGTCGCATTCGCGTAAGAGGATTTTTGGTCAATGTCATTTTTGTGCTTCGCGAACGCGAGGCGTTGACCGCGTTTGCGAAGAAGGAATTAAGGCCTGGGCAGAATGTTTAAATACTCGTCTTGTCCGCAATTTTGGGGTTTATTTCTTCCATTGTTGGTCGTTTTTGGAGCTTTTTGAAGGGGATGAAGAGGGATTCAAGGGGAATCACTTGGATATAAAATTCTTGGACTTAAAACTCGATTCTAATGTGAATTTCACCTAAATAATCATGGAAATTAAGCCAAAAAATGAAGAACTAGGGCTTGGAAACTTAGACATTTGCTTGAAAATTTGAAGGACTATTTAAGGTCGGATATCAAAACTTTTGATATGTATGAACTCGTGGGGAGATAAGGATCCTATATATGTAAAAATTATTGAATTCCGAGACGTGGGCCCGGGGGTTGGGTTTTGGAAATTTTGGGATTTATGTCGTATTTTGATTATTTTTGCTTGGGCTTCGTTCCCTTAGCATATTTTGATGTCCTCGTTCTGATTTTGGATAGATTCAACGCGAGTGGAGGCCGATTCGAGGGGCAAAGGCGTCGCGAGTTAGAGATTTGACCGGTTCGAGGTGAGTAATGATTGTAAATGATGTTCTGAGGGTATGAAACCCCGGACTTGCACATCATTGTGCTATATTGAGGTGATGCACATGCTTGATGACGAGCGTGGGGTCGTGCACTATTGGGGATTGTGACTTAGTCCGTCCCGAATGACTGTTTTACCGCGTATTTGACTGAAATTAATCTACTATCATCATTATTTGGGTTGAATGCCATATTTGGGCTTTGTGCCAACTATTTGAACCCTTTGGGGGCTTTTATTGATTTTTCCTCACTATTTTGACTTTATACTTGAACTTAGTCCTGATATATTTCACTATTTTCGTACTCAGCCATGTTTACTCTATTTTAACACTTAAATGATCTTTTAAATGATATTTTGGGCTGAGAAGAATGTTTTACTTTTGCCCGAGTGGCTTATGTGATTTTTACTGAGTAAGGCCGAGGGCCTGTGCTGTGAGGATACTTTTGGGTTAGGCCACACACTGCAGCAGTGATACACTGATTATGATTATGAGGCCGAGGGCCTGAGATATGTATGCCACGAGGTGGCTTGATTGGTATGAGGCCGAGAGCCTAGTGATGATACCACAAGTGGGCCGTAAGTGGCCCCTCCAGGAGTCTGCGCACCCCCAGTGAGCGTGGGTACCCATTGTGATGTGAGATTGAGCCCGAGTGGATGGTATTGTTCTGAGATGTTGCCTGAGGGGCTGTTACTATTCTGAGATGTTGCTAGAGGGGCGAATTTGTTGACACGGTGCCTGAGGGGCGAACCTTTATTTGTTTATCTTTTCTTAATTGCCTGTCAAATTATGCTTAATTGTTGAAAAAGGCTTTTCATGAAGTTAAATTTGAGTTAAAGGATTTTTACCGATCTTTCACGAGTTTACTATTTTAATGGTTTTACTGCTTCATTATAGCATGCTTTTGTGCCTTACGTGATTTCCTGCTTTCAGCCTTTATTTATGATTATTACTCACTAAGTTGGAGTGCTCACTTTACTTCTTGCACCTTGTGTGCAGATTCAGGCGTATCTGGTCTCGCTTCCGAGTTCTGATCATTTTCGGCTTAGGCGGATCCGAGGACTCTCTAGGTAGCTGTTGGCATTTGCAGCCCACGGCTCTTCCTTATCTTACTTCTTCATGTTCTTAGTTTCTGTATTAAACTCTGTAGTTTGATTTGGATTATTCCGGATTGTTTAGATGCTCATGACTAGTGACACCCCGGTATCAGGCTGTGTTGGGTTATTTTTCGCAAATTATGCTATTATCTATTAACTTTGGATTATCTTATCATGCTTTAGATTTATTTCTTATGGTTTAACTGTTAATAATTAGATATGGGAAGTACCGGATGGCCTTGTCTTTACGAGAGGCGCCATCATAACCGGGTCTGAGTTTAGGGTCGTGACAAGTTGGTATCAGAGCCTAGGTTACATAGGTCTCACGAGTCATGAGCAAGTTTAGTAGAGTCTCGCGGATCGGTACGGAGACGTCTGTATTTATCCTCGAGAGGTTGCAGAACCTTTAGGAAAAACTTCATATTCTTCAAATTCTTGTCGTGCGAATTTGTTGATCCGAGTGCTAAACTTTTGTTATTCTATTCTCTCACTGATAGTGAAGACACGCACTACCAGTCGTGATGGATGAACACCATTACCACCAGTTGTGGCTACCAGAGGCCGAGGATGAGGTCGTGGTCGCAGTAGGGGAAGAAGTGTGGCCCGTACAGCAGCTAGGGCAGCACCTACAGATCCACCAGCAGCCCCAGTTCAGGATCAGGTCCCAGTTATGGACGCTCCAGCAGCACCAGCTCAGGCACCAGCTGTGCCCATTGTGATACCAGGTCTTCAGGAGGCCTTGGCTTAGATCTTATCAGTTTGCATTGGCCTAGCTCAGGCGGCTTCAGCCACTACAGCCGCAGCTACTTCTCAGGCCGGGGGAGGCAATCAGACTCCCGTCGCTCGCACACCTGAGCAGGTCATGCAGGGGCTTCAGACGTTGGGGGCACATCTAGCCCAGCCGGTTGCAGCTGCTCAGGACTATGTAGTTCCTTCTATGCCGGAGGATGAGCAGCGTAGGTTGGAGAGGTTTGGTAGACTGCAGCCTCCAACATTCAGTGGTGAAGAGGGCGAGGATGCCCAGGATTTGTTAGACAAGTGTCAGAGGATACTTCATACAACGGGTATTCTGGAGACTAGCGAGGTCGCGTTCACTACTTATCAATTTTCTGGAGCTGCCTTCACTTGGTATTTGGCTTTTGAGAGGTGTAGGCCTATTGGTGCATAACCCCTTACCTGGTAGCAGTTCTCCGTCCTCTTTCTAAAGAAGTAGGTGTCGCAGTCTCGCAGAGAGGAGCTTCGTAGGTAGTTTGAGTGGTTGTGTCACGGAGAGATGACTGTGACGCAGTATGAGATGAGGTTCTCCGAGTTAGCTCGTCATGCTATTTGGTTGGTTTCGACAGATAGAGAGAGGATTATGAGGTTTGTTGATGGCCTCACTTATCAGCTTCGTATTCTCATGACTAGAGAGAGGGTGATTGTTGCTACTTTCGAGGAGGTTGTGGATATTGCCTGTGAGATTGAGTCTGTTCGTCGCCAGGAACGAGAGGAGAGGGAGTCTAAGAGGCCTCGAGGATCTGGTAGTTATAGTGGTACTCCTTCGAGAGGTCAGTTCCAGCGCAGAGGTCGTCCATTCAGGCATGCTCAGCCATCTCACCCAGGTTATCGTGGGGCATTATAGGGTCATGGTTCTCATAGTTCTCATCAGGGTCAGTCATCACTTAGTGCCCTTCCAACTCAGATTTTGTCCCGTGCTCCATCATTTAAGGGCTCTTCTATGCTGAGTGCATCTGCTAGTCACTCCGGTGTGAGGGGTTCCCTTCAGTCCCCTTCTCCAGCACTTGGGAGTTGTTATAAGTGTGGTGAGATGGGTTATATGTGGAGGTAGTGCCCTCGTCATCTTGCGAGCTCATCTCAGTAGAGGGGTCAGTCATCAGCGTCAACGCCAGTTACTTCACCACCACCCACCTAGCCAGTTAGGGGTGGAGGTCAGTCAGCTAGGGGGAGGTTGATTAGGTGGCGGTCAAGCCCGTTTCTACACACTTTCAGGCAGACCCGATGCTATTGCTTCAGATGCTTTTATTATAGGTATTGTTTCAGTCTACCACAGAGATGCCTCTGTATTATTTGATCTCGGATTCACTTTTTTTTATATGTCATCATACTTTGCTCGTTATTTGGGTACGCCTCGTGAGTTTCTTGCTTCACATGTTCATGTATCTACCCCAGCGGGCAATACTATTGTTGTAGACCATGTGTACCGGTCCTGTATGGTGACTATTGGGGGTCTGGAGACCCGTGTGGATCTTTTATTATTGTGTATGGTGGATTTTGATGTCATTTTGGGCATGGATTGGCTATCTCCGTGTCGTTCTATTCTTGACTGTCACGATAAGACAGTCATATTGGCTATACCGGGTTTGCCACGGATTGAGTGGCAAGGTGTGACTGATTATGTTCCCAGTAGAGTGATCTCATTCTTGAAAGCCCGGCGTATGGTTGGGAAGGGTTGTCTTTTGTATCTAGCCTTTGTGAGGGGGGTCAGTGCTGAGACTACCAGTATTGATTCTGTTTCAGTTGTGAGGGATCTTCTCGATATGCTGCCTACAAACCTGTCGGGCATGCCACCGGATAGGGATATTGATTTTGGTATTGACTTGGTGCCGGGCACTCAGCCCATTTCTATTCTGCCGTATCGTATGGCACCAGTGTAGTTGAAGGAATTAAAGGAGCAACTTCAGGAACTCCTTGATAAAGGTTCATTCGGCATAGTGTGTCACCTTGGGGTGTGCCGATTCTATTTTTGAAGAAGAAGGATGGCACTATACGGATGTGAATTGATTATAGGCAATTAAACAAGGTAACTATTAAGAACAAGTACCATTTGCCTCGCATTGATGATTTATTCGACCAACTTCAGGGAGCGAGAGTGTTCTCCAAGAATGATCTCCGTTCAAGTTATCACCAATTGAAGATTAGGGACTTGGATATTCTTAAAATAGCTTTTAGGACCCGATATAGTCATTATGAGTTCTTGGTGATGTCTTTTGGGCTGACCAACGCCCCAGTAGCATTCATGCATTTGATGAACAGTGTGTTTCGGCCTTATCTTGACTCGTTTATCATAGTCTTCATTGATGATATTTTGGTGTATTCGTGTAGTCAGGAGGAGCACACGGAGCATTTGAGAGTTGTGTTGCAGAGATTGAGAGAGGAGAAGCTTTATGCAAAATTCTCCAAGTGTGAGTTTTGGCTCAGTTCAGTGGCTTTATTAGGGAAAGTGGTGTCCAGCGAGGGTATTTAGGTTGATCCAAAGAAGACAGAGGCGGTTCAGAGTTGGCCCAGACCGTCCTCGGCCATAGAGATTCTCAGTTTTCTTGGTTTGGCGGGTTATTATCGCCATTTTGTTCAGGGATTCTCTTCTATCGCATCGCCCTAGACCAAGTTAACTAAGAAGGATGCTTTGTTTGTATGGTCGGACGAGTGTGAGAAGGGCTTTCAGAAGCTCAAGACAGCCTTGACCATAGCTCTAGTGTTGGTTCTGCCATCAGCTCAAGTTCATATACCATGTATTGTGATGCTTCGAGAGTTGGTATTGGTTATGTTTTGATGTAGGAGGGTAGAGATATTGCTTATGCTTCTCGTCAGTTGAATCCCCATGAGAAGAACTACCCATTTCATGATTTAGAGTTGGCTGCCATAGTTCACACGTTGAAGATTTGGAGACATTACTTGTATGGTGTGTCTTATTAGGTGTTTACTGATCATCGTAGCCTCCAGCACTTGTTCAAACAGAAGGATCTTAATTTGAGGTATCAGGGATGGTTGGAGTTGCTTAAGGATTATGATATCACTATATTGTACCATCTAGGAAAGGCCAATGTGGTGGCCGATGCATTGAGCCGAAAGGTAGTGAGTATGCGGAGTTTGGCATATATTCCAATTGGGGAGAGACCTCTTGTAGTTGATGTTCAGTCCTTGGCCAATCGATTCGTGAGGTTAGATATCTCGGAGGCCAGTCGGGTTTGGCTTGTGTGGTTTCTCGGTCTTCCTTATATGATCGCATCAGAGAGTACTAGTATGATGATCCACATTTTCTTATCCTTAAGGACAGAGTTTAGCACGATGATGCCAGAGATGTGACCATTGGTGATGATGGGGTGTTGAGGATGCAGGGCCGGATTTGTGTGCACAATGTGGATGGGCTTCTGGAGTTGATTCTGGATGAGGCACATAGCTTGCGGTATTCCATTCATCTAGGTGTTGCGAAGATGTATCAGGATTTGAGGCAGCACTATTGGTGGAGGAGAATGAAGAAAGACATTGTGGGATTTGTAGCTCGGTGTCTCAATTGTCAGCAGGTGAAATACGAGCATCAATGACCGGGTGGCTTACTTCAACGGATGGATATTCCAGAGTGGAAGTGGGAGAGGATCACTATGGACTTTGTTGTTGGACTTCCACGGACCTTGAGGAAGTTCGATGCTATTTGGGTGATTATGGATCGGCTAACCAAGTCCGCGCACTTTATTCCTGTGTGTACTACCTATTCTTTAGAGCGTTTGGCAGAGATCTATATCCGGGAGATTGTTCTTTTGCATGGCGTCCCAATTTCCATCATTTCAGATAGGGGCACTCAGTTTACATCGCAGCTTTGGAGGTCTGTGCAGCGAGAGTTGGGTACTCAGGTTGAGTTGAGCATAGCTTTTCACCCTCAGACGGACGGGCAGTCCGAGTGCACTATTTAGATATTGGAGAACATGTTGTGTGCTTGTGTCATTTATTTCGGAGGGTCATGGGACCAGTTTCTACCGCTTGCAGAGTTTTGGTTATAACAACAATTACCAGTCGAGTATTTAGATGGCTCCATATAAGGCTTTGTATGGGAGGCGGTGTAGATCTCCAGTTGGTTGGTTTGAGCCGGGCGAGGCTAGGCTATTAGGGACAGACTTGGTGCAAGATGCTTTAGAAAGGGTGAAGGTGATTTAGGAGAGGCTTCGTACCGCACAGTCGAGGCAAAAGTGTTATGCTGACAGGAAGGTTCGGGATGTGTCCTACATGGTTGGAGAGAAGGTTTATTGAAGGTTTCGCCCATGAACGGTGTTATAAGATTTGGGATGAAATGTAAATTGAGTCCATGGTTCATTGGGCCTTTTGAGGTGCTACGGAGGATTGCGGAGTTGGCTTATGAGCTTGCTTTGCCACCCATCTTGTCGAGTGTGCATCTGGTATTTCATGTTTCTATGCTCCAGAAGTATATTGGGGATCCGTCTCATGTTTTGGATTTCACCATGGTTAAGTTGGATGATGATTTGACGTATGATGTGGAGCTAGTAGCTATTTTGGGTCGTCAAGTTCGAAAGTTGAGGTCAAAGGATATAGCTTCAGTGAAAGTGCAGTGGAGAGGTCGGCCTGTGGAGGAGGCTACCTGGGGGACCGAGCGAGAGATGCGGAGCAGATATCCTTACCAGTTTGAGGCTTCAGGTATGTTTCTTGACTCGTTCGAGGACGAACATTTGTTTAAGTTGGGGAGGATATGACGACCCGGCCAGTCATCTCATGAGTTATAGCTCTGTTTCCCCCATTTCTACTTCGTTATGCTTTGTGTATCCGTGTTATGTGGTATCGGGTGGTCGGATCAAATCCGGAATGATTTTGGTAAAGTTTGAGACACTTAGTCTCTTTTGAGGAAGCTTAAGTAGGAAAAGTCAATTGGATGTTGACTTATCTGTTAGAGGGCTCGGATGTGAGTTATGATGGTTCGGATAGCTTCGGGAGGTTATTTGGGACTTAGGAGCGCGATCGGAATGAGTTTTGGAGGTTCGGAGTAGATTTAGGCTTGAATTGGCGAAGTTGATATTTTGGCAATTTCCGATTGGTAGGCGAAATTTTGATATAGGGGTCGGAATGGAATTCCGAGAGTTGTAGTAGTTCCGTTGTGTCATTTGGGATGTGTGTGCAAAATTTCAGGTCATTCGAATGTGGTTTGGTTCGGCTTTTGATCAAAAGAGTAATTTAGAAGATTTTGGAATTCTTATGCTTGAATTCGATGCGAATTGGGTGTTTCGATGTTGTTTTGAGCGTTCCGAAAGTTGGAACAAGTTTGAATGAGGCTTTGGGATAAGTTGGCATGTTTGGTTGAGGTCCCGGGGGCCTCGGGTGAGTTTCGGGTGGTCAATCGGACCATTTCATGTTGTTTCGAATTGCAGAAAAACTGTTGAAGTGTTGCAGAGATATTGACCTTCGCGTTAGCGAGTAGGTCCTCGTGTTCTCGAAGGGCTAGTTAAGATGGCAGATATTTTAGCCTTTGCGTTGGCAAGGAAGGCTCCGCGTTCGTGAAGGGCTGGATGTTTGTGCAGCGCGTTCGCAAGAAGGGGAGCGAGTTCGCGTAGAGGAAATTGGTCAACTGGGTTTGAGGTTGAGTTGTTCATCGCGTTCACGAGGGAGGGAGTGCGTTCGCGAAGAGTAAGTCTAAGGAACCATCGCATTCGCAATGTCCATGTCGCATTTGCGTAAGAGGATTTTTGGTCAAAGTCATTTTTGTGCTTCGCGAACGCGAGGCATTGACCGCGTTCGTGAAGAAGGAATTAAGGCCTGGGCAGAATGTTTAAATACTCATCTTGTCCGCGATTTTGGGGTTTATTTCATCCATTATTGGTCGTTTTTGGAGCTTTTTAAAGTGGATTGAAGAGTGATACAAGGGGAATCACTTGGAGGTAAGATTCATGGACTTAAAACTCGATTATAATGTGAATTTCACCTAAATAATCATGGAAATTAAGCCAAAAATTGAAGAACTAGGGCTTGGAAACTTAGACCTTTGCTTGAGGATTTGAAGGACCATTTTAGCGAAATGGCAAATCCTGCTCACCGAGTTTGACATAGTCTATGTCACCCACACGGCAATGAAAGCTCAAGCTTTAGCGGATCACTTAGCGGAAAATCCTGTTGATGATGAATATCAGCCTTTGAGTACTTACTTTCCGGACGACGAAGTAAATTTAGTTGAGGTAATTCCAGAAGACACTAATGCTTGGAAAATATTCTTCAATGGAGCTGTGAATGCAAAAGGTGTTGGGATTGGGGCAATTTTCATTTCGCCCACTGGTCAGCACTATCCGGCTACAACCCGGCTTCGGTTTTTCTGTACAAACAACACTACCAAGTATGAAGCCTGCATTATGGGCATGAACATGGAAATCAATCAGGATATAGAAGAATTATTAATCATGGGAGATTCTAACTTGATTATTCGACAAGCTCAGGGTGAATGGGAAACTCAAGATATCAGTATTATCCTATACAAGCAACATGTGGAAGATCTTAGCAAGCGGTTCAAATCCATCGAGTTCAGGTACATTCCTCGGTTTCACAATGAGTTAGCAGATGCATTAGCTACTTTGGCCTCGATGCTGCTGTATCCAGGCAATGTCCACATTGACCCATTGGAAATACAAATTCGAGAATGACATGGTTATTGCAATACAGTTGAGATAGAACCAGATGTTCAGTCATGGTATCATGATATCAAAATATTCTTGAAAACAAAGGAATATCCCGAACAAGCTAGTGGAGACCAAAAGAGAACCATTAGAAGGCTCGCCAGTAGTTTCTTCTTGAGTAGAGAAGTCTTGTATAAAAGGACTCCAGATCTGAACCTTTTAAGATGTGTGGTTGCCCAAGAGGCTGGAAGGATCATGAATGAAGTGCACGCAGGAGTGTGTGGGCCCCATATGAATGGATACGTCCTTGCAAAGAAAATCCTTCGGGCGGGTTATTACTGGATGACTATGGAAAAGGATTGCTTCAGTTTTGTCCGAAAGTGTCATCAGTGACAGGTACACGGTGACCTGATTCATGCACCACCTTTAGAATTGCATCGTATGTCGGGACTGTGGCCGTTCGTTGCTTGGGGTATGGATGTAATTGGGCCAATCGAGCCGAAAGCTTCAAACGGGCACAGATTCATATTAGTTGCCATTGACTATTTCACAAAGTGGGTTGAAGCAGTCACTCTCAAAGCCGTCACCAAAAAAGCAGTGGTGGACTTCGTGCATTCCAACATTATTTGTCATTTTGGTATTCCTAAAACTATCATTACGGACAATGCTGCAAATTTGAACAGTCATTTGATGAGGGAGGTATGCGAACAATTTAAGATCACGCACCGGAATTCTACCCCTTATCAGCCCAAAGTTAATGGTGCTGCTGAAGCAGCAAACAAAAATATCAAGAAGATCCTTAGGAAAATGATCCAAAGTTCTAGTCAATGGCATGAAAAGTTGCCTTCTGCATTGTTGGGATATCGCACAACCATGCGCACATCAGTTGGGGCAACACCCTATCTATTGGTTTATGGTACTGAAGCCGTAATACTCGCAGAAGTTGAAATTCTATCTCTTTGAATCATCATTGAAGCTGAGATTGAGGACAATGAATGGGTCAAGACTCGTATAGGATAGTTAACCTTGATTGATGAAAAGCGGTTGGCCGTTGTGTGCCACGGGCAGTTGTATCACCAAAGAATGGCTCGTGCCTATAATAAGACAGTGCGGCCTAGGAACTTTGAAGTGGGGCAACTTGTTTTGAGGCGTATTCTCCCGCATCACAAGGTAGCAAAAGGAAAGTTTGCTCCAAACTGGAAGGGTCCGTACATTATAAGAAAACTGTTGCCAAAAGGGGCATTGTAATTGGGAGACATTGAAGGAAATGACCTTGAAACAGCTATCAATGCAGACGCGATCAAAAGGTATTACGTTTAACCCTTATGTGGTATAGATATTACCCGATTGGGATGACGAAGGCTTTCATTTTCACTACCCCAACACTGTTAACCCTCTGCAAACCCTATTAGTCGGTTACCTTTCTTTTATTACCATCTTTGAAACCGAAAATGTTGTAAAAAAGAAGAAAACAAAAAAAACAACAAAAACAAAAAGAAAGTGAAAATCAAAGTTCCCTGAACTACGTTCGACTTGATTCCGAAAGGATACGTAGGCAGCCTTTCTTTGGGGTTCAGTCACACCAAAACAAAAATCCACATTTCCCCAAAAGTCGAAATAGGGGCAAAATTTAAAATGGTTCGGCGTTGGTTCTCCTGAAAGGTTCCAAAGTTGTAATTTAATCCAAACTCTTTTTACCCCAAGTCCCGTTCAAGCCCTTCCGATCAATCGGTAAAGATGTTCAAAATTGGAGAATATGGTTACTTAGATCTGATACAATCAAATGAGAGAAATAAAATGAGAGAGTCTTATTGGTAAAAACACACACGAGCATCGTAAGACAACAATGAGTAGAGAAATTGGAAATGAGAGAGTCTAGTTAGTGAAAACTCGCAAACAGCACTATAAGGCGATGGTGAGAAAAAAAATGAGAGAGGTCAATTGGCAAAAACCCGCAAAGGGCACCACTGATCGAAAAAGACATCCCCTACAACTATCGGCACTGATAGAGTCTTAGCAAGGTTTCTCGATTTCTAGGTATGAGTTATGATGGGTTTATGAGAGTTGGATGGTTTGCACGGATCGGGTATCCAATCCAAGAAGCATGTCATGTCTATTGAAGTCTGCATGCACTCCAGATAAGTCCTTTTTTCTTTTCCCCAAAAGAGGCACTTCTCGTTTAAATTCATTATCCTGTCCATTGTTTACTTCTTTTTTTGAATCCCTTTCGGTCTAATTCTCCTCCGAAAATAATACAAAGAAAAGATGGCAAGATTGGTTTTACAGGGTTTTGTTTGATAAAAGCTAAAATTCAAGAAAAAGCACCCAGCCTCAGCAGGTGCATCAAGTCAACCTCGACTGGCCATGATGGCCGATGCTCCAGGGTCGAAAACTCTTGAAAAGAAAATAAATCAAAGTCAAGTGCCTATAAAGGCAAAATAAGATGGAAAAGGCCAAGCCCCACATGGGTCAATCATCGTGTGGAATTTGAGAAAGTCCAGATCCCAGGTTTTAGAAATGAAACCAATTTCCAGAGAGCCAGCGAGCAATGGAGATTTTACTGAAAGAATTGGACCTAGATCAAGTGATTGAAACAATCAAGGCCACAAAACCAACCACCGTTTCAAACTGACAAATTGTTCTTTGATTTAAAAATAGAAAATAGGTGCAGTCCAAAACAACCTTGCAAGAAGCAGATGCAATAAAAGCAAGGTACGCAGAAACCAAAACGGTTCTGCAGCAAAAGTTAACCCGAAAAGGGAAGTCCCTTTAAAACTCTTCATTCATTCTACTAAATAAAATGAAAAGTGAAATAAATAAAAAAGAAGAAAAATTCAAAACCCTGGTAGCATAGGATCTCTAATCTCTTGCTACGTTCTTCCAACATAGGGTCCCATTCTCTAGTTTTTGCCATCATAACCTGGTAGTCTTTTCCAGTATAGGGTCCCACACCCTAGTTGATCCCGGCATAACCCGAGGACCTTTTCCGGCATAACCCGATGGCTTTTCCAGCATAACTCGAGGACCTTTCCGGCATAACTCGATGACTTTCCCGGCATAACCCGAGGACCTTCCAGCATAACCTGATGGCTTTCCCGGCATAACCCGAGGATTTTCCGGCATAACCCGATGGCTTTCCCGGCATAACCCGAGGACCTTTCCGGCATAACCGGATGGCTTTCCCGGCATAACCCGAGGACCTTCCCGGCATAACCTGAGGACCTTTCCCGACATAACACAAGGACCTTTCCGACATAACCCGATGAATTTCCTGGCATAACCCAAGGACCTTTCCGGCATAACCCGATTACTATCCCAGCATAAACCGAGGACCTTTCCGCATAACCAGATGGCTTTCCCAGCATAACCCGAGGACTTTTCCCAGCATAACCCGAGGACTTTTCCCAGCATAACCCGAGGACCTTTCCGATATAGCCCGATGACTTTCCCGGCATAACCTGAGAACCTTTCCAACATAACCTGATGACTTCCCCGGCATAACCCGAGGACTTTTTCGGCATAACCCAATGGCTCTGCCAGCATAACCTGGTAGTCTTTTCTAGTATAGGGTCTCACTCCCTAATTGATGCCAGCATAACCTGGTAATTTTTTCAACTTAGGGCCTCCGATCCCCATTTGATTTCATTTTAGATATAGGGTCTCCACTCTCTAATCTCTTTTTCTCAAGGATATACAATCCTGATTTTATTGCTTTCAATAAAGAAATAGTTTAGATTTCATTGCAATAAATCACGAAATTTTCCTAGTTAAGACTAGGCAGAAAAATTTCGTTCGTTTGTTTGTTTTCGTACTTAAATAGGTTTTTACCATAAGGCACGAGGCTTGAGATGACCAAAAGAAGAAGTCTCAATCCAAATAAAAGAAAAGAAAAATAAGAAAAGAAGTGAAACTCTAAATGTAGAAGCGGAGAAAAGATGCGATCTGCTCAAGATATGATTGAAGTCACAAGCTTTGCATGTCCCGCCTTGATCCGAAAGCTGAAGAAGAATGAACCAGCGGTTGCAGCTAACGAGCATCAAGATTTAGATTAGAGTCTGCAGGAAGAACCAGCCAAGACTCAAGATCAAGATTTAGAAGGTTTATAGATAGGAATCTTGTAACTCGTAGTTGATAGGCTTAGCTAGTTTAACTTTTCATTTTTCATTTTTGGTGTAATAAGGTGCTCAGCAAGCATAAACAGTAGCAACAGCAGTGAAATCACAGTTTCTCGGTAGTCCCCAGCTACCAAAACTTCCCGAACTACACTGACCTGATTCCTTTAATGCCAAGGATATGTAGGCAACCTCCGAAGCAAGGTTCGGTCAGAGTTTTTCCAAAAAATGCTTCCCATGGAGTTTCAAATGGGCAAAAATTGCTTGTAGTTGCTCATTTTATCTTTCCCAAAAACTCTTCGTGTTTCCGAGCAAAGAGGGGCAGTTGTGAGCATGTAATTTTTGCCCCTATTCAAAATACTCCTACAAAATTAAAAAAAAAAAGATTTTTTCCAAATTATTTGCGATTTTATAGGAGTTTTGTAGGATTTTATTAATTGTTTGCATTTTTGTGCAGGTTTATTTTGTTAAAATCATGAAAGAATGCCCCAAAAATGTCAAAAATATCATGCATTGCATATTAGGTTTTGTGCTCATATTTTTAGGATTAATTGGTTAATTAATTGCTTTATCAAAATGAAAATCACAAAAATATGCTCATTTTTACATTCTAGCTTTTAATTTTAATTTCCTCTTCATTAATTTAGGATTAACTATTTTTGTAAATACTATAATTAGATAATTAGTTTAATTTTGTAAATTAATTTAGGATTTTAATTAATTAAAGAAAACAAAAAGAAAGGAAAATAGGAAAAGAATTAGATTTTAGTCTTAGTGTATTGGGACAAAATTAACCCAAATACAATGCCCATTTCGCCCAACCCAACTCCAGTAAAACCGGTCCAGTTCCCCCATTAATCAAAACGACGCCATTTTAGTAACGGCGATCCTAGCCGTTGATCTTTCTTAATCAAACGGACCAGAACTAAACCCCACCTCCCTTATAACTGTCCGAACAGACCCCCTAACCCCAAAACCCCCCTATTCTCTTCTCTTTTTCTCTCTCTCTCATCACCTTAACCCTAGCCGCCCTTTAACCCCACCGTCTCCACCGTGGTCCGCCGACCGAAAATCGCCTCATGGTTGCGGACCACCTCCAAACTCCACCAAATTAACACCCTATAACCACCTTTCCCTCCCCTTTCCAAATCCCCAAACCATTTCCCTCAAATATTTCTCAAACACCTAGAATTTTGGATCTGAAATCCAAACCCTAATTTTTCCCTTTTCGATTTCGTCAATTTCTGGTTTTTTTGAACCCAAGACCTCCATTAGTCGACTGTTCTTGTTGAGAACAGTCGTTTAATGGTCGTCCAAGTTCATTTTATCCTGATGAAGCCTGTCCGAGTTCTTGACTGGTCCAAATTTGAGGCGAGTTCTGGTAATTCCTTTGCCATTCTTTTTTTTCTTTTCTCTCTTCTTTTGATTATCTCCTTCATCTTCTTTCTTTCTTTTAGCCGCATAGGTTTTCTCTTGTTCCTGACTATTTAGCTTGTTTATTTGCATCTATTTAGTATGCTAGAATTTCAGTATTTGAAGTTTAATTTCAAATTGCATAAATTTAGTTTAATTAGGGTTAACTTTTAGGTTTGATAAATAGCATGATTTTCCTATTTCTTTCATATTTCTGTCTTATGCTTATTTATTTTATGCTCAGTATGTAGTTTAAGTTAATTAAAATAATTTTACTCAAGTTGATTAACGAACTATTTTTGGTTAGCTGTTAAAAAAAATTAGTTGATTAAATTATTTAACTTTCCAACTGAGTAGGTTAATTTCTAGAGTTTCTTTGAAGTTTCATTATAATTTTGGTTTGTTTACTTTTTAGATGTGTTAGTTGTTTAAATCTAGTTTTGTTTTAGGTTAATTATGTGAGTCTGTTTAATTTATTAATTAGATTTAGATTTGTTTGGCTTATACCCTGAATGCCCTTAAGCTTAAGACTGATTTTAGAATTAAAAGAACATTTGAAACAATGTTTAGGAGGTTCCATAAGGGTCTTTAAAATCAGAATTTGGGTCAGGACTGGTTAGGTTTGAAATATCTAGTAAATGAAGGGTAAAATTGGCTTTACATAAAGCTAAAAATCAGAAGGTTCTAGCACTTTGTCCAGCTACCCCATTCTTAGCAAAAAAAATGCTGAAATTGGGTGGAAAAAAGGACATACAGCTGTCAAAATATGTTGTACTGTTCTGACACTTTAGAATTTAGGTTAGAATATTCCATTTTGATGTCATCTTTGTGCACTCTATATAATAAAAAAAAAGCATTCACTCATTCTCACATGGATTTTATGAGCATAACTGCACCTAAAAATTTTCATAATACAAAGAAAAATCCTTTAAAAAATTCTGGAAAAAGCATCAGCATTCCTAGTTAGATTTTTTGGTTGATTTCTCAAATACTTTGATTCTTGAGAAGTTTGGGTGTTGTTTCTTGGTTTCTGGGTTGATTCTTGACTGATGTTGTTTGGGTTTTTTATTGTGCTCCATCTTTAAGTTTCAGCCAGCATTTTAGTTTTTTTATTGCTGGTTTTTCCGGTTCTTTCAAGGTACTGATTTCAGCCTTCTTCATGTACTGCTTGTTTAAGTAATATAAGACCAAAAACTGCAAATTATATGTGAAAATGAGTATCTTTTCATGTTAGTTGTAGCTTACATTGATATGGATCTGATTAGGCTTTATTATGTGAGTTTAAGCTTGAAGTAATCTGGTATGAGTAGCCTGGTTAATACATTGATGCTTTGTAGTTTTCCTCTTGAAAGTAACCTTGTTTGAAGATGCTTCTTTGGCTAAATGTTCTTCATATTAACCCTGATTCTGAATATTATTTATTGAAGTCATTCCTTCCCTTCTTATTGTGTTGGTGAGTAATATGGTGTTTACTTGAGGTCATTTGGGGTTTGTTTTTCTAACCATGAGCTACAACCTATGGATTTGGCCACTAGTTGGCCAAATCAACAGGTTCAAAAGCTAAGGGCTGAAATTCTGTTGTTGATATCATGCTGAAACTGGTGGTTTCATGTGTTGGACCAAGCTTTGATGGATAAATCATGTCCAAAAGAGGCAGGTGTTCATTAGGCTATCAATTACCTAGAAGTTGTAATAGAATAGTTTGATATTTTCTCTTTAAAGATTAAATTCTGGTATAGTAGATCAGTGTTGATCTTAGCTTCAATGTTCAAAAGTCACCCCACATCAATTATGTTTTGTAATGAGTGATTTCACAATAGTAAAAACTTTATGAATAGCCCAAACTTGTATATAATTTCAATTCAGCATTCTATCTCATTCTAGTTCATATTTTCGGTCACCTGTGAGTGGAAATTTAAATATCTTGTATGTAATATGTATGAGTTTAGTAGATGGCTACATTTGAAAGATAATGTGTGTGCTGAGCAATTGTGCCAGACTTCAAACGGAAGTCAGGACATTTAATTCAACTTGGATTTATATGAAACGGATCTCAACTCTTTAAACTCCACTGTCGTGCTCAGCAATTGTGGACCTATAAATTCTTTAGCCCCATACATTTGATCAATTAAATATCGCAAGAGATTTTGTTGGAATCAAACTATATCAATCTCAAATATTCACCTGACACTTACTTAGCTTTTAACAACCATTACGTTATTTAGTCTCACATGTCTTAGATTTGATCCTTCCTCAATTCAGTAAGATACTGAATATTGAAACATGTTTTCGCCCTTTGTTAAGGACTCAAATCACATCCTTAGTTCAATGCCTTTCCATATTAGTTTTTCCTAACAATAATCATAAACGTAGTGAACACACTTATCCGTAGTTTGCTTTAATTGAGTACAATCTTTTGAAATAAATCGAAGCGTGCCATTCATAAATGAATCCCATAATCTATGGCCCTCACACTAATATCATAACTAGTATAAAAATACTTTGAACATTATTAGTTTGCTTTAGGCACGTTTATAATAAAATTATCATAGCTACGGGTACGTTTCCCGTATCGTAGTTATGATACATAATTTCCAAATCTGGGGGTACATTTATATGACCCGACCACAACTTCTAATAACTTTATTAAATTAAACATGTTGTAGATCGTGGGTACGGTTCCTGTGACACGATCCGCAATGTGTATCAAACAAACAAGTGTACAACAATCGTAATTTGTTCCAGAATAATTCCATAAATATTTAAAAGCGGTCAAAATTTAAAATGCACAATAGGATTAAACACATGTAGTAAATCAGATAATATGCCAATTATCAATAGTTAAGCGACCGTGCTCAAATCACGGAACTCGGAAATGTCTAACACCTTCTCCTAGGTTAACAGAATTCCTTACATAGAATTTTTGGTTTTGCAGACTTTTAAATAAAGTCAAAATTCTCCTCGATTTGGGATTTAAAATAAACCGGTGACTTTGGGCACCAAATAAACTATTCCAAGTGGAGACTTTGAAATATAATAAATAATCTCATTTCGATTAATGTCACTTTAATTGGAAAAACTCCCTTATATACCCCTCAAACGGTAAAAAAGGAGGTGTGATAGAGAGGGACCCCAAACTTCAGAGTAAACAACATCAAATGGTTTCGTACTAGAAATAGTGTTTGCACCAAAGGGTAGTCGGTGACTTTTATTACATAGACAAGAATTGCAAAAGGTGAAAGACTCATTATTCACTACTGGAAGTTTAAAAGATGACACACAAGCTTTAGTGATACGAGGTTGTGGGTGACCAAGTCGAGCATGCCAAATATGGAGCGATGGTGATACTTGCGTGGTGAACAACTTGTTGTAGATGGCCATTCGTAGAGATCTCCACTACCCTGACCTTGCAGAAGACATGCTCTCATGTTCAAATCCTTCATAAGAAAAGAATAAGGAAAAAATTCAATTGAGGTTAGATTTTGACGACAAAATTTTGCAACAAAAATTAATATTTTCTTAATGTAAGGAGAGCACAAAATATTGCGCAGTTTAAAGGAATTGAGAGGTGAGGAGAGCATAGTGTGGCATATGTCTGTGATAGGAATAGTTTTACCATCTCCAACAATGATTTCATCTGTGCCTAGGAATTCAGCACAGGCCTGTAGAGATTGAGAACTATTGGTAATGTGATGGGAAGCTCCAGAATCAACTATCTGGTTGTTGGAAGAGTCAGAAGCATAAGCCATACAATTGTTAAAGTTGACCTTGAGCGATAGACTTTGGCTATATAACCATATTTATCACATACCTGACATTGGATACGTTGCTGGTTATTGCGATTAGTGTAAGAGGGATTGAAAGATGTAGGATATTGAGAGCTGTTATTAAGGTGGTGGTTGGGGTAGGCTTGTGATGTGTTCCTGCCATTGAAAGTAGTAGGGTTTTAGTTCTTGAAATTAGAGTTATGGGACTTGTGGTGAAATTGGGCAGTGATTATTGGTGTGGCACTCTTTGGTTATGAATGTTTTATGAACAGTTCATGTGTCAGCAGTTCGTTGTAAAGTTCTTCAAAGAAAATAGGGTTATTTCTAGCCCTAATAGCAGCATAGAGTTCTTTGTAATCAGAACCTAGACCACTTAGAACTTTGATGACAATTTCTTCATCCAACAACAGAGAACCACTAGAGGGGAGATCATCAACGATTGATTTGATTTCTTTCATGCATTCACCAACTGAACATGAGTCCTTTTTTAGAGTATCACGAAGGCTAAATTTGCGTGAATGAGATTTATTGGCATAGGTGGTTTGAAGTATATTCCAAGCATGGTTGGCAGTGGATGCGTGAGCTAACAGAGATTCTATTGTAGGATCAATTGATGCCATGATGGCATTACGAACCAAATCGTCTTGTCTTAGCCAGAGGCGAAAGGCATTGTTGGAAACTTCTTTGTTAGATTCATTTGGAATATATGAGTGGGTGGAGGAGTAGATGAACCATCAACAAAGCTAAGAAGATCATAGCCAAAAAGAAGTGTGGTGACTTGAGATTTTCAAGTGGAGTTATTCGAACTCCTTAATAGTTTCAAGGAGAGTTGGCTAGAAGGATTGAAAGAGATGAGGTGAAAGGGTTGAAAATGGGGCTCTGGTTGACTGGAACGATGGGCGAGGAAGAGGTTGATACGAAGATAATGCTTGTCACCCATTCTGGAAAAAAAAGAAGGACAACTCGTGTGAGTTTATTTTAGGCTCTGATACCATATAAGAGTTGATAAGAATTATAAAAGGCTTGTGTATATTGATTACAATAGAGAAGTTTATATACAAGTACAAGAGGAGACGGGAGAGAGGAGACAGAGTTCTATGTGCGTAAGTGTCACGACCCAAATTCCACTAAGGGTCGTGATGGCGCCGGACACCACTGTCATGCAAGCCAACCAAAATACTTAATTAAATTCTCGTTTTAATAATTTTGAATACTATAATTTTTCTTTAATTTTACCAGTAAAATATAATCATTTCAAATCAAATATGAATATTAAGTAGTTAATATAAAATACCCCATAATCATCCCAAAACCCGGTGTCACAAGTGCATGAGCATTTACTAGGGAATGAAATAAAATACGATAATTTTCCCGAATATAAAGTGGATAGAAATGAAAAAAATACAGTACAATACTCTGAAGGGGACTCTGCTGGTTGCGGGTCATCTCGATAAATACAGCTCACCTAAGTCTCCATATCAACCATGCCGCTATGCCACTAAGCCACTAGCCACATATGAACATGTGCAACAAAAATGCACAGCAAGTGTAGTATAAGTACGAAAACAACGTGTACCCAATGAGTATCTCATCTAATCTCGAAGAAGTAAACACGAGAGGCCGACTTCAACACTTGCTAGTGGTCCAATAGTAATATTATTAATGCGATGAATCACAGATTTATTAAGAACAACAGTAAATTCAAATAAGCCACGAAACAGGTAAAAGTTCCTTTTTATTTAAAAGTCTCTGAATTCATAACCCATTCATTAACAATTATCTCAAGTCGGGGAGAGCAAATATCAATATCAATAAATCTCCAGGCAAGCAATATAATCATGCGCAAATCATGTCGAGGTCGTACGGCCCAATCCAACCTAAACGTAAAACTTGCACTATCGAGGGTCGAACGTCGCGAACTATAGATGCATCTATTACCCCGCTCGCGAATCATACATGCGACGCGGTCAAATTTAAATAAACAATCACCCTGCTCGCGAATAATTCATGCGACGCAGGTACACATAGAAATACATGCTCAAACAGCCAATTAAGAATTTATCGGGGAACATTTATCCATATAAAAGCCAATTCTCTTTTAACGATTTAAGAAAATGAAGTTTAATCCTTTTAGAAATTCATTTACCAATTCAATAGAATTTAAGCAATTCAACTGTCAATATGATTACAGATATTCCAAGTATAACATGCTTTTGGGTCCTAGACTATCCGGACTTACACATATTAGTAGTTATGCACGGACTCTCGTCACCTCGTGAATACGTAGCCCCCACAAATAGGAGAACATAACCAATTATTTCATCTATGGGGACAATTCCCTCTTACAAGGTTAGAAAGGAGACTCGCATCGCTCCGAAAATCCATAACCGGCATTCCACGCTCTTCCGAAGACTCGAATCGATGCACAATACTCCGAAACTAGCCAATAATTATGCAAATCCATTAATATATGTTCAAATTCAATTTATAACAATTCCTAACCCCGATCGAAAAGTTGATAAAATTGCCCTCGGGCCCACGTGCCCGGATTCCGAAATTTTTCGAAGATAAAGTTTACCCATGAACTCACGAACTCAAATATATGATTTTCTCCTAGTTTCATACCCAAAATCGTAGTCAAAATCCAAGAATACAAATTTTCTAGGTTTTCCTCAACCCCCAAATTTCTACCAATTTACGTGCTAAAATCCATACATAATCAATATATTTAACTCAAGATAGGTGGGGTTAGCTTACCTTGTCGTTAATGATGAAAACCCCCACTTGAAGCTCTCCAAAATCTCCCACACCAAATGAAAATGGGAGAAAGCCATCTCCCGATTTTAAAAGAATACACTGCCTCCAGCCCTTTCCGCACATGTGGTGCACCAGCCGCACCTGCAGAAATTTCTATCGCAGGTGCGGTCTCAGCCAACTCGCTCAAGTGCGCTTCTGCGGAGCCTGGGCCGCTTCTGCGGTCTCGTTTCTGCGGAAGATTCATCGCACCTGCGACCCCAGCCAAGCCCAGCCATTTTCCGTTTCTGCGACACAAGGGTCGCTTCTGCGGCTCCGCACCGGCGGCCCAAGTCTCGTAGGTGTGGTTACACCAGCAACCAACAACTTCAGCTCTTCCTCTAAGTTCTAATTTGATCCGCTAACCACACGGAATCCACCCGAGGCCCCCGGGACCCCGATCAATCATACCAACCAGTCCCAAAACACATTACGGACTTGATCGAGGCCTCAAATCATATCAAACAACGCTAAAATCATGAATCGACCTCCAATCCAAGCTTAATGAACTTTAGAATTTCAAACTTCAACATTCGATGTCGAGACCTATCAAATCACATCCGATTGACCTTGAATTTTGCACAAAAGTCATATTTGACGTTACGGACCTACTCCAACTTCCGGAATCAAAATCCGACCCCGATATCAAAAAGTCAACTCTCGGTTAAACTTCCCAAAAACCTTCAAATTTCTATCTTTAGCCAAATTACTCCAAAAGGACCTACGAACCTCCGAATTCACTTCTGATCGCGCTCCCAATACCAGAATCACCATACGGAGCTATTCCCAGACTCGGAATCTCAAACGGACATTGATAGCCCTGAAATTCACTTCAATCCAAATTTATGAGATTCTTCCAAAGATGCTAACTTCCACAATAGGCGCCAAAATGTTCCCAGGTCTTCCAAAATCCAGTTCGGACATACGCCCAAGTCCGAAATCATCATACGAACCTGTTGGAACCTTCGAATTTCGATTCCGAGGTCGTTTACTCAAAAATCCAACCTTAGTCAATTCTTTCAACTTAAAGCTTCCGAAATGAGAGTTCTCTATCCAAATCAACTCCGAACTTCTCGGAATTCAATTCCAGCCATGCGCTCAAGTCATAATACCTGAAGTGAAGTTGCTCATGGCCTCAAACTACTGAACAACGCGCTAGAGCTCAAAACGACCATCGGGTCGTTACATTATCTCCGACTTAAACATAATTTAGTCCTCGAACGTGCTAAGAACTACGCTGGGGTTGCCCGAAATCACTGTTTAACATCTCGAGCACCTACTCGTGCTACCACAATTCAGTTGGGCACCCTAGCTCGATCAATCTGAAGATACCCTTTTTCACTTAGGCAAATAAGCCTTAGAGCCCAATTCCAACATCCGGAATTCTGTGTCAGGCCTGTTCCAACGTACGCTCACCGAATCAATAACTGCACGCAGCACCAAAACACGACTACATACCTTAGCTGAATTCACACCTTGAACCATTTTACTCACAGGACCACAATAATATTCTCTGATCAATTTAGTCAAAATTCCATGACTCTGATGCTCCCATTGCACCTCATGACATACATAGGTCTTGCTCTAACTCTTACAATACCGCCACGATGGAAGAAATGTGTAGAAATTCATAACCAACTGCTAAATCAAGAAATCATTGGGTCTATACTCCTAACAAGAACCATCACCTCATTCTGAACCAAATAATGGTCTTAGCTCTTTAATATACTTCATATAATCAAATTGCACTGATCCCAAATTCAATGATCTCGTCTCACCCAGTATGAACTACTCAGGCAATAAGCCACCCCGGTCATGATCAAAAGTCTCATATGATGCCATAACATGCCAATAGGCTACAAGCTCGAACGTGATACATAAGAAAAACGAACTCTAAAAAGGAAATCCAATTGCACCCCTCGCGAATCATACATGCGACGCTGTCAACATAATTAAACAAACACCCCGCTCGCGAATCATACCTGCGACGCGGGCACACAGCTAATATGAGTTTTCCTCAGAAAAAAATAGGAAACAAAACACATAAAAACAGACATGGGGAACTGTACTCAACATCATACTATTGCGGTGTGCAACCCGATCCAAACAACATACCCATGGTGGCGTGCCACCCGATCCACACAACCTACCCATGGCGGCGTGCCACCCGATCCACACCTAAAATTCACACAAGGTGATACACACTGAGCTAAATTGCTCATTACAATAAAAATACCGAATATCGGTCACAAGCATGCTAGGTGCATAATACCATTCCCTAGGGAGACATATAGAGCTATAAGCTACAAACTCAAGCACAACTGAGGTGTGATATATGATCTAAATCTCAAGAGCCATCCTGCTCATATAACATCATCACTACGCGGAACCTTAACACATAAGAAATTCACCAAGTCGTCTCAAAACTCACATGGCACGATATATCATTACATGAAATAGCTGACGACGAAATAACACCCCGACTATTCTTCCATAAGGAGCGCATTGCTAAAATGAACACATTTGGCCTGATATATAGCCCATATTCACATTTAAATCCATCCACAGACCTCAAGCTGATTCTGATCGCACTGAACTAAGCTAATAACCTTTCAAAGGTCCATAATAACTCCCCTTTTATCATAACACACAAGAACAACCATCATAACTGGAGTAATCCTCCACAGTCCACAACCCAATAGTTTGAGTGCCCTCTAGGAATCAATTCTCAATTTAACGTCATCACCACAATCTTCATACTTGGTTTAACTCTTCAATCAATCAAGTGACTACATGCCACACTTATACAACCTTCCCGTGGGGCACGCTCCCACAACCTTCCATGACAGATAACAGGTATGTACATCCAAACCACCGGCCGCACTAACGCTGAAAAGCGATCAAGAATCCTTGACCAGGATGCAAAGCCTTTTTTCACAAAACATTGATCTCAGGTGACGCTGAAGGCAATACCCACTTACTTTAAACATCAAAACTCCTTTACTGCTCATCCGAGCTCATGACATCCTTGTCAACACTGAACTGCAACCTTGATCCTCAATTCAAATTCCATACCACTCACTGCAACCTTGATCCTCAATTCAAATTCCATGCCACGCTTATACAACATTCCCGTGGGGCACGCTCCCACAACCTTCTATGACAGATAACAGGTTTGTACATCTAAACCACCGGCCGCATTAACGCTGAAAAGCGATCAAGAATCCTTGACCAGGATGTAAAGCCTTTTTTTCACAAAACATCGATCTCAGGTGACGCTGAAGGCAATACCCACTTACTTTAAACATCGAAACTCCTTTACTGCTCATCTAAGCTCATGACATCCTTGTCAACACCGAGCTGCAACCTTGATCCTCAATTCAAATTCCATACCACTCACTGCACCCATCATGCCAATATACGATAGAACACGATTTTCGTCATAACTCCGGAACCACTAATAGATTAACACTTCATCATATAAAAACCTTTCACTTAACTCACTTCAGGAGAACCATAGCAACACACAAGTGAATTCTCATATCTGTAAAATATGCAAATCTCTAAGTAGTGGTCTAAGACACCATAGCCCTTCCGAGATCCGCCTACACATAACAGGCCATAACATTAGAATACTTCTAAATAACATCAATTACGGCGGCCGACAAGCCTCACACATACCGTCACAAATCACTTGCATAACTTGATCACGCTGAAGGAACTGATCACTACCACCAATATGCCAATTCAACTATGGCTAGTCAATCTATCTTCGTCCAATTTATCCTTAATTGCTTTTGAAATAATAATAACACCATTAAACACATAGTTCACTCCATCTGTACTCATCGCGAGTGACCTTGAATCACGAGACCATACTGTCTCAAATTCCACGAACTATTTCATACCTCCCTTATGCGCACATTCGCATCCTCAACTGGTACGCCCATTTTGATAATCTCTCTACAAATCCAAAGTCCTTTCTCATTTTCCTCCCAAATGCAGCACTGCAAGTCAAAACATCATAGAACATTCTGGGCCTCTTCTCATAAGCTGCTACAAAGCTTGATCCTTAACCGTACCTATAGGCTCGAAATCATTAGGTACCACACTTTACCCCTTTGAATCCACCAGGACCGTTGTTGAGAGCCACCCGCTCTGACTTGGCCCCGAATATAATCTACTCCATGAATCTTCTAGCATATGAATACCTTCTCGACGAAGCACCCGACAGAATCACTTTCCTTGAAACTCGCATCTATACAAGGCATAAATCCCGAATCCTTCCCCAAGTCTAAACATGAGCCAATAAGGCCAACCATAGCACATCTTTAACAATCTCTTTGCTCAAATTACCACTTATGCCCTTTTCCCGTAGCTGAAACAACCCATCAATGTGCTAATAACCAGAAACCTTGCAAGTAGTTAACCATGCAACTCAATCATAGGCTGTGGGACTCTCCCACTTAGCTTGAAGCCACTATTACACACCTCTGGAATTCACCAAGATTCTTTATCTCTTATTGACGTGACCTCGCACAATTAAACCCCCAGATTCCTTGAAATCCTTCCATTTTCACTTCATGAACACCCTGAATTTCTCAACATTCACATATTCGACCTCTTACCGGAATGGCCAGTAAAATCCTCTGCAGAAGCTTCGCCAACCACGCGACTGCCAACCTGCTCACAGGGAATAACCCACCTGTGGAAATCACTTTCCGACACCTTCCAACATTGCTGCACGGGGTACAATCACTACGACATCAATAACCCATCCTGAGTCCAAGCTCACTCTCTAGCTACACAAGTTCATTCACCCCTCGTGGACATCAATTAATTGTGCGACAATATCCTTCCAATTCAAAATTATGTTGTACCCTTCTTCATATCAAGCAACTCTCTTCCGACGTATCCAATCTCCCGCCGCATAATAGTCAATACTTCAAATTAAATCTGTAGACCCCAATCAACAATCACTAAAATTCCCAAATCATTCCATACTCTCCTTAAGGTGCATAGTCATCCTACCACAAAGCCCATATACAACTCCGCCACTCTCCCACTTTGGCAGAACTCACCTATTTAATCGACTACTCGACCTTTGCTTCTTATACCTGGCCTTCTAGAAGTTTTAACCACTGCCTGACACTCCCCACATGTCCTTCCTCATCCTTTGTTGCTCAGTTGTTGCCTTAAATAAAATCCATCTTCGTAGTGCTTGAACCCATGAACCGCTACTAACTTTAAATCTCTCCGAGGTCATCTTTCTTGGGCCATCAACACTAGATATACCGATTCAATCCTTAACCACGCACATCGCGATCTCTGATAGTCGCTTCTCCATTATTATTTCACAATATCCTGCCCCAAAGGTGAATTGAAGGAAACCATAACACTGGCGAACTTAACACATTCAATCGTGGACGATGACACCACATTGCAGATGAAAATCCCATCACGCTTGAAATCACCAAGTCTTGTTACTCCATCACTCCAAATCTAGACGTCCCTAGGCCAATTGATTTTCCTCTGCCGGAAATGAAATATCAGATCACTGAATCGTGCACTGAGTAGGCTTCCTTTCAAATCATTCACTGCCCCAACACATAGGCAAGTATCCTGCTATCAAGTCATTACTGTACGATAACCAATCGTGAGCATCATAGCAACCTGTGCATAGCCTCTAAGCTCTTAGAAGCACAACTACCGAGACGAAATAGTAGAAAAATTCTTTCGCAAGGCGACGACAATACCCCAATCAACTATACCGGGAGAAACATCTTGCACCACGTCCGTAGTACCATTACAATTCCTCAATTCTCGATTTATAACAAGCGATTCGCGTCGCGTAAGGTTGAGTACGAAGGAAATAAGGGCATAAGCCCCAAGGAATCAAATCGCACGATGAGGAATCAAGAAGGGAAGTGCTCCTAACAGCCTTGTAGCCTCTCGAAGATAAGTACAAACGTCTCTGTACCGATCCGCAAGACTCTACTAGACTCGCTCATGACTCGTGAGACCTAAGGGAACTTGGCTCTAATACCATGTTGTCACAACCCAAATTTCACTAAAGGTCGTGATGGCGCCGGACACCACTGTCAAGCAAGCCAACTAAAATACTTAATTAAATTCTCGTTTTAATAATTTTGAAAACTATAATTTTCCTTCAATTTTACCAGTAAAAGATAATCGTTTCAAATCAAATATGAATAGTAAGTAGTTAATACAAGATACCACATAATCATCCTAGAACCCGGTGTCACAAGTGCATGAGAATTTACTAGGGAATGAAATAAACTACGGTAACTGTCCCGAATATAAAGTGGACAGAAATGAAAAAAATACAGTACAATACTCTAAAGGGGACTTTGCTGGCTGCGGGTCGTCTCGATAAATACAGCTCACCTAAGTCTCCATATCAACCATGCCGCTATGCCACTAAGCCACTAGCCGCATATGAACCTGTGCAACAAAAATGCACAGCAAGTGTAGTATGAGTACGAAAACAACATGTACCCAATGAGTATCCCGTCTAATCTCGAAGAAGTAGATACGAGAGGTCGACTTTGACACTTGCTAGTGGTCCAATAGTAATATTATTAATGCGATGAATCACAGATTTATTAAGAACAATAGTAAATTCAAATAAGCCACGAAACAGGTAAAAGTTCCTTTTTATTTAAAAGTCTCTAAATTCATAACCCATTCATTAACAATTATCTCAAGTCGGGGAGAGCAAATATCAATATCAATAAATCTCCAGGAAAGCAATACAAGCATGCGCAAATCATGTCGAAGTTGTACGGCCCAATCCAACCTAAATGTAGAATGTGCATCTATTACCCCGCTCGCGAAACATACATGTGATGCAGTCAAATTTAAATAAACAATCACCCTGCTCGTGAATCATACATGCGATGCAAGTACACATAGAAATACATGCTCAAACAGCCAATTAAGAATTTATCGGAGAACATTTATCCAAATAAAAGCCAATTCTCTTTTAACGATTTAAGAAACTGAAGTTTAATCCTTTTAGAAATTCATTTACTAATTCGATAGGATTTAAGCAATTCAACTGTCAATATGATTACAGATATTCTAAGTATAGCATGTTTTTGGGTCCTAGACTACCCGGACTTACACATATTAGTAGCTACGCACGGACTCTCGTCACCTCGTGCGAACGTAGCCCCCACAAATAGGAGCACATAACCAATTATTTCACATATGGGGATAATTCCCTCTTACAAGGTTAGAAAGGCGACTCACCACGCTCCGAAGATCCATAATCGGCATTCCACGCTCTTCCGAAAACTTGAATCGATGCACAGTGCTCCAAAACTAGCCAATAATTATGCAAATCCATTAATATATGTTCAATTACTCATTACAATCCAATTTATAACAATTCCTAACCCCGATCGATAAATTGACAAAATTGCCCTCGGGCCCACGTACCCGGATTCCAAAAAATTTCGAAGATAAAGTTTACCCATGAACTCACGAACTCAAATATATGATTTTCTCCTAGTTTCATACCCAAAATCGTGGTCAAAATCCAAGAATACGAATTTTCTAGGTTTTCCTCAACCCCCAAATTTCTACCAATTTACGTGCTAAAATCCATACATAATCAATATATTTAACTCAAGATAGGTGGGGTTAGCTTACCTTGTCGTTGATGATGAAAAACCCCACTTGAAGCTCTCCAAAATCACCCACACCAAATGAAAATAGGAAAAAAATGGTCACCTCTTGATTTTAAAAGAATACACTGCCTCCAGCCCTTTCCGCACCTGCGGTGCACCTGGCGCACCTGCGGAAATTTCTATCACGGGTGCGTTCTCAGCCAACTCGCTCAAGTCCGCTTCTACGGAGCCAGGGCCGGCTTCTGCGGTCTTGCTTTTGCGGAAGATTCGTCGCACCTGCGACCCCAGCCAAGCCTAGCCATTTTCCGCTTCTGCGACACAAGGGTTGCTTCTGCGGCTCCGCACCTGCGGCCCAAGTCTCGTAGGTGAGGTTACACCAGCAACTTTAGCTCTTCCTCCAAGTTCCAATTCGATCCGTTAACCACCCGGAATCCACCTAAGGCCCCCGGGACCCCGACCAATCATACCAACCTGTCCCAAAACACATTACGGACTTGCTCGATGCCTCAAATCATATCAAACAATGCTAAAATCATGAATCGACCTCCAATATAAGCTTAATGAACTTTAGAATTTCAAACTTCAACATTCGATGGCGAGACCTATCAAATCACATCCGATTGACCTCGAATTTTGCACACAAGTCACATTTGACGTTACGGACCTACTCCAACTTCTGGAATCGAAATCCGACCCTGATATCAAAATGTCAACTCTCGATCAAACTTTCCAAAATCTTCAAATTCCTATCTTTAGCCAAATGACTCCAAAAGGACCTACGGACCTCCGAATTCACTTCCGATCGCGCTCCCAATATCAGAATCACCATACGGAGTTATTCCCAGACTCAAAATCTCAAACGGACATTGATAACCCTGAAATGCACTTCAATCCAAACTTATGAGATTCTTCCAAAGATGCTAACTTCCACAATAGACACCGAAACGTTCCCGGGTCTTCCAAAACCCAGTTCGGACATACGTCCAAGTCCGAAATCATCATACGAACTTGCTGGAACCTTTGAATTCCGATTCCGAGGTCGTTTACTCAAAAATCCAACCTTAGTCAATTCTTTCAACTTAAAGCTTCCAAAATGAGAATTCTCTTTCCAAATCAACTCCGAACTTCCCGAAATTCAATTCCGACCGTATGCTCAAGTCATAATATCTGAAGTGAAGCTGCTCATGGCCTCAAACTGCTGAACGATGCGTTAGAGCTCAAAACGATCGGTCGAATCGTTACAGTAAGACTCTTGTGGAGATAAGAAAGAATCTCATAAGATACAACTTAAACTAGGAGTCCTGGATAAGATAGGAGTATCTATCCTTATCGGTTACCTTTGAAATTATCTAATAGTGTAAAAAAATTTGTAGACTGACACTCTCACAGTGTGTAAAACTTTAAGCGGTCTTGAAATTTAACATGTTACCCACACACATATATATATATAGAGTCTATTTCTGAAAATTTTCAAAATATTGTATTATTGTTAATTTTATAAAATAACGAAATCTTTAGGTTAAGAAATTTGGAATCATTACTATAGGGCTGACAAGGTTTAAATTGTGCTTTTTATAAAGTACCTCCCATAGAAAATCTCATTTGATCAAGCAAAATCATCCACTGATAAATATTGGCGATCAGCCATTTTACATTTCTTCACCACATTCTCATATATTGTCCATGTTTTGCCCTATGCGCAGTCTCATGTATTTACGTGCCACTTTGCTCCCTAGAGTATTCTTGGCATTAGTTCATTAACCGGAAAACCACTTCTTTAACGTGTAGTAGTAGGTTCCTCCGTTCCGGAACTTATTTCTTTTTTAGTCCGTTCTAAAAAGAATGACCTTTTTTTCTAATTTGGAAACAATTTAGTTTAAACTTGCAATTCTATCATTAATAAGAAGCTTTTATAATCACACAAATACTCCGGGCCCCTTTTTAAATTGTTTAGGACCACAAATTCCAAAAATCTTCATTTTTTCTTTAACTTTCGTGTCCAGTCAAACAGATTCACGTAGCAAGGGAGCAGTAGTTACGAATACAAAAACACCCACCGTCTATGCCCATCCCAATTTCAGCATTTAATACCCTGTAACAAATTGCATGAATTCCGGGTCGGACTCTAATCCAGCCATTGTTTCCGGTGCCAACACCACCTCCAAATCCACGCTGCCGCCCCCTTTTCTTCCTGGAAATGCTGATATCTTTCCGTCAAATTTATTGGCCCGCCCGCTCCGGACAGCGATGGGTCTGCCCCACCCGAAATCATTGTCGTACATTGGAAATCTTGGGGAGCTCCCCATTGTGAGCATAGCTCCGTCGAAATTCCCCAGTGGGAAACACCGCGGGTCACTCTCCCAATCCTCTACGCACTTCCTCACCATATCGTTATCGTGCACCTTCACGTTCTTGTTCAATTGCTCCGCGCACCACCGCAAATCGTGAGATAAAACGTCACCGGCCGACGCATAAGTCGGAATGCTCTGAATTGCGTTGCCGAAATATAATGGATGGAGCTTTGGCTGGAGTCTATGCCGGCAATTAACGGCCATCCGAAATGTCGTCATTTTGGAAGCATGAAATTTCCTCGCACGGGTCACCTCACGCCAAAGCAATGCGCAAAGTGATTGAAATGATGAGATCTCAGCGGTTTGATTTTCAGTTATACCTTCCGTTTCTGTTTTCCTAACCGCATTCCTCAACCAAGTTAACGGCGTTATCTTGCCGTCAGATATTTTCAAAGGATCGTTACTCTGTTTCCCCATCAATTCAGTGATGTCGATTTCTCCGTCCACATTCCATTTGTGATTGTTGTTGGTCTTATCTTTCAGCCTTAGAATTGATTCCCTGCTGAAACTAAATATCCTTTCCCTCAAGGGTGCGTCCAAAGAGAAGGTAACCTTGGGCCCACCAGCCGGAAGTTTAAGCACCGCCGGGGATATCAAAACAGAGTCACGGCTAAAGTCCGGTTGCCTCGTAATCCTCTTCACGCCCCTAGTCAATTCAGCGAATGTATTGAAGAAGTTCCATAACGACGTTCCATCAATAACGGCGTGGTTGACGGAGCAGCCAATAAAGACACCGTCGGCTAACTCCGTAACTTTTACAGCAAGAAGAGGATTGAAATGGCCTTGATAGCTCACAGTTCTGTCAAAAGCGAAGAACTCATTGACATGGTCAGGAACGTCGATTGACCCAATGACGTCACGGACAAAAATGTGAGTAGCGGCGGCGTGGATGAAATCAGCACCAGCATCATTGCAAGAAATGTAAACGTAGCCGTCAGAGTCAGTGACTAAGCGACCGGCCAGGGGAGGAAATTGGGTGAGAGTTTGAGAAAGGCTGCGTTTGAGGAGGGAAAGGAGGTCGGTGATAGAGAAAGGAGGACGAGTGAAGAGACCACCTTTCTGAATGTAGTGAGTAGAAAGCATAGGAAGGTCAGAAACAGAGAGTTTAAGGTCAGGGAGAGAAGATTTTTGGGAAGGGAAGATGGTGCATTTGGAGAGCAAAGTTACAGCTTCCATGGTTGAACAATGCATTGTTAATAATTATTGCGGCTTTTTTTGTGAGGAGAATCTCAGCGAAGTCTCACTTCGAAAGACTGGGGATGAAAAGTGAGTAGAAAGAGAGGGCTTTATATAAGTTTGGGCATTAGGGAGCCTTGAGTATTTGGTTCATGTATTTGATAGGTGGTAGTTGCTGTTTATTGACTTTTTATCCTTTTTTTTTTTCTTTTGGTTTTTGGTTTTGTGATTTTGTCCCTCCTATGGAATTTGGAGGAGTTGACCCAGAGAGTAATTTTTTATTCCTAGTTAGAGGAGTTCTAAACCTAAATAATGATTTTTGGGACTCAAAATATGCTTCTACAGCTTTTTTTAAAAAGTTACCTTTTTACCTAAAACGCAGTATAATAACGTGTTTTACTTTAACGAAATTTTAGCCGTTAAAGTAAAGCGCACTATAATACTGTGTTTTACAATAACGCTTTATAATAGTGCGTTTTACACCTCTATTCCTTATTAGAGGTCAGACAAAACACACCATTGGATGTAGGGAGTATATGTTATTATTTTCTCTCTTTTCTTTGATGTAGGGACCCATGAATTGACCGACCACTATAATAATGAAAATTAAATCATGAATGCATGTAAGTAGGGCGCCCTTCACAAATTACTAATACACGTACTTCTATTTAATTCTTTAAAAGACATGTTTTCAATTTTATTTGCCTTATGCATTTACTATCTGTCATGTTCCTTATATCGATTTCGAATCAGTTAGTACCATATAAAATGAAAACAATAAAGTATGAATTATGAAATTATTATTTCATTCGTTATATTTTGTTTCTCATAATTTGATTTGATATATAATTAAAAAAAAAGATTTTATCTTAAATATTTTACAATACATGTATGACCATAAAACTTTTAAACTTTATCTATACTTATACTATATTAAAAGCACGAAAGTCCGAAATGTTGTTCACCTATTTTAGCTTTTAAAATATAATTTACACTAAACAAAATAGTAATTTTAATATTTTCCTAATATGTAGGAATGATCATTTAGTTATTTTCCTAATATCTGTGATATTTGAATCAACTATAATGTTGATTATTAACTTTTTTCAATATTGGAATTATATAGAGAATCCTAATATTTGGGATTCTAAAAGCAATTAAACTTTTATTTTATATAGATTTCCTTATTTAAAGCCCATTAATATTAAAGTTATGGTAAAGTATAATATTTTCTTCATTCAAAACTTAGAAATTAAGAAGTTATATTTGTACTACCTTCTTTTCGTCCAATTAGCACTACTCTAAACTCTAAAGCTACTAAAAATAGGCCCACCTAAAATGTAGGACTCAATTTTAAAATTGAGTTTTAATATTTGATTTAGTTTTTTACAATTTTTTGGGGCTATTTCCTTCTAATGTCTTTTATAATATGACATATTTCAGGTATTTAGATTCTTAGCTAAAATTAAGGGTTTAAATTTTTATCATACATCAATAATTTTATAATATTAATAAATAAATTGAAAGGAATAATTGAATAGAAAGGATTTTGATTTATCTCATTCTAAATATCAATATTCAATTTAGGTAAATAAATATGCAACATGAACCATGGAATAAGTTAGAACTTGTTCATGAGATAAAAGAGTTGTAATCCCCGTTTTTATCATTTTGGAAGTGCAACTACTTTTATTTTGTACTCATATAAAGAATTTTGTGTTACTAAATTTAATATTAAAAATATTTAATGCCATTAAAGGGCAATTTGAATATTAAATAGATGTTATTAGATTTTATCATGTGAATTTTGTTTCGTTATAAAAAATAAAAATAAGAGAGGTGAGCGTAATTCTCAAACCGCAATAGAAGTTTGTGTTATAAGGAGAATCTCAGAGGAAAGTTTCAACATTATCCCAGATTGTGATTATATCTTAATATTAAAACATGGGATGAATTAATATTAAGCTTTTAATTAATGAAAAAAATATTTTCTTTAATGTTTAAAATAAATAATCAAATTATGTAAGTAGCAAAAGAATGCAATTCAATTTTATCTCAAAATTATCATATAAGTAAAAATATTTTCCGAATAGAAAAAACTACTAGGAATGTATTACGTTATTACTTTTCTTTGATAGAGAGAAAAGTAGGCTCTTAGAAAAAAGATACATATGACTAAAGTTTAAAAATGATTAATATTAAATTAATATTTTATATCAAACAACTAAATATGTTTAAAAAAATACAGGGAGTTCAATCTGTGGGAATGTTTACAAAACAAAAAAGAAAAATAATTAATGACAAATGATATGGAATATAATTTATGCATTCATGATTTAATTTTTATTATCATAGTGACCGGTCAATTCATGAGTCTCTACATCAAAGAAAAGAAAGAAAGCAATAGCATATACCCCCTACATCTAAGGGTGTGTTTTGTCAAACCTCTAGTAAGGAACAGATGTGTAAAACACACTATTATAATGCGTTATAGTAAAACACAGTATTATTGTGCGCTTTACTTTAACGGCAAAAAATCTGTTAAAGTAAAGCGCAATATTATACTGCATTTTAGATAAAAAAGTAATTTTTTTTTTAAATTGTAGAAGTATATTTTGAGTCCCAAAAGTCATTATTTAGGTTTCGGACTCTCAGTTAGAGATCTGCTACAGAATTGACCTAGCTACAAATGGTAACAAATTTGAATTGGATGACGAATACTTACAGATTATAGCTAGCATTATCATCTTTTTCTTAGTTTTAAAATTGGAATCAAAGCATTCTGTTAAACTGTATAGATAAAGAATTTTATGATTCATTTTATCCCAACTTTCCACGGTCAAGGGACGATCCTTTAGCTGGGGGTGACAATTTGAGCCCAAATCCATTCAATCCGCCCAGAGATTAATGGGTTGGATTACAAATATTTTGAGAAAATGGGTCTATTTGGGCCTAGCCCAAGTTAATCCATTATTTTTTATAGCTCATTCTGACTAATTAAGCAGCTCAAATACAACCCATGAAACTCACTCAAAACACAGGGATCTCAACCCAACTTATCTATAAATTTACTTAATTGCCTCTGTAAGCACGTGATTTTTGCCCTATATGAGAATTACTCCCAAAAAATTCAAAAATAAAATGATTTTTCTTTGGTGTGCAATTTTGTGATATTTTGTGATATTTTGAATAATTATTTGTATTTGTCTGTACGTGTTTATTTGCTAAATTAATAAAAAATACAAAAATATGTCGCATTTTGCATGTAGGATTTAATTCTACAATTGTTAGTAATTAAATTTGTTTTACAAAAATTAAAAAATTACAAAAAATAGGCATCGTTTGTATTTTTAGCATTTAATGTCCAAATATACAATTTTATGCTTAATTATTACTTAATTGTGCATTAATTGTTATTGGGAGTTAATTTGCGCTTTTATAACTTAATTTAGTTCTTAATAATAGTTTAAGTATTTTTTATAGTTTAGTTTTAGAGAAATAAAAGAAGAAAAGAGAGCGAAAATATAAAGAAAGTCGGAATTGGGCCTCTTCTTCGATTTCAAGCCATAGGCCCAAAAAATGGCCCAATCTTCCCTACGACCCAGTCCATTTCGAACTGGGTCGCCCCTGTCCATTAACCCAAATACCCAACACCCTTCTTCATTTTTCAAAACACAAAACAAAAACAAAACCAAAAAGAAAAGAAGAAGAAGAAAACCCTAAGAAATCCATCCGCCCCCTCCTATCTTCTTCTTCTTCCTCAAGCTTCCCCAAGCTCCTCCCATGGCAGACCTTCCCCCCTCACACCCCTGCCCCCCTCACGTCAACACACACACAACACAACCACTCTCACCCCCACGACATCCCCTCGCTGCCATGGCTGCGTTTTTCAAGTTCGTCGAGCAACTTCTACGCCACCATTGTTGCCCGTAGTTGCTTCTCCTCCTGCTGTTGCGTTTTCTTCTTCTCCAACACTGCTGCTGCTGCGTTTTTCATCCTTTATGTTGCTGCTGTGTCGTCCAAACAAACCACCACAACTGCTGCCCGCCGCATCCAGCCATGGACGAGCTTCATCGAGCTCGAACTCGAGCTCCCATGGCTGCCGTTGCATCTTCTCCGACACTGCTGCTGCTACTGTTTCGTGCTGCTGCTCCAGCAGTGTTGCTGCTGCTGCCTTCTGCTTGTGGCGGGCTGCCATTCTTCGTTTTAAACGATGCCAAACGACCACCTTCTTTGGTCGTCCGTTCGTAGTCGTCTTCGATGTCAAGTTATCTTGGTGCGAGATTCGTTCTCGGACAGATTTGTTTACAATCAAAGTTCGTCGTTGATTCATCTCCGGTTAGTTGTTTTTGAGTTTTATTTTTGTCCATATTTTTGTTTGATATTTTCCGGATCCAAAATCGTTAAAGAATTCAATTCTTGTTTTGTTCGTTGTTCATCGTTGAAATTATTTTTCTAGTTTGTTCATGTTCATGTGCTTTGTTAAAATTAATTTTCAGATTTCAAAATAGAAGTTTAATTAGTTGTTTTCATATTCATTTCATGTTTGTATTATTGTTTAAGTGAATATTTGTTAGTTTGTTGTTTGTTAGATTCAAATTGAAATTTAATTAACTATTTCTTCAATTTATTTCATGTGTTTATGTATTGTTAGAAATTGTTAGTATTGTTAAGTTCAAGTTTAAGTTCATAATTGTTTCTTCGTCGATCTTGTTATTTGTTTAAAGAATTTAGTTGTGTTAAAAGAATATATTGATTTAATCGTTTAATCCGTCATGTTTGTTGTGTTAAAATAGATTCATTCATGTTCATGTTTGGATGATCTTGAATCCGAATTTTGTATAGTTTGATTTCTTGTTTACCATTTATGATTATTTCTTGAATTGTTCTCATAATCTTGTTTAAAGTTTAATATAAGAATTGTTTGTTGTAATGTTGTTAGAGTTGATTTTAAGTTCAATATTATTGAATTTAGGAATCTAAATATACTTGTTTGATTGTTGTTGTTGTTTAAATCCGAAAAATAGGTTTGTTGTTGCTAAAAATATTGTTCAATCAAATTTTAGTTGTTCTTGGTTGTTCAATTTGTGTTCATGTGATTTGTTGTTGAAATGTTATTAAAATCATGTTCATGTGATATTGTTGTTATGATGTTCATCCGTGTTCATATTGTTGTTTGAACATTGTTAGAAATTGATCATATTGTCTATATTTTGGTTAAGTTTGATTAATTGATGTGTTATAGCTGATGGGTAGTTTGGTAAATTTGTAATACGTTCAGGGGTAGTTTGGTAATTTCAGTAAGGTCGGAAGGGGTAGTTTAGGAATTGTACATTTTGTAATTGTTTATTTGAAGCATGGGGGACAAAATGAAATGGGGTGGGTTGTGATATGATTATTTAATATAAAGGGGGACAAGATTTAATTTAAAGGGGAATCTTGCATTATTTTAAATGAAGCATGGGGGACAAAATGAAATGGGGTGGTGTGATATGTTTATTTAATGTAATGGGGATGAGTGGGAAGATAATGGGTTGGGTAGAGAGAAAGTATTGTTTTTAATTAATTGAAAGGTTTATGGGATGGGATATATATGTGAAGTCTTGAAATCAAATGGAGAAAAAAAAAGAGGGAGGAATACACAGACAGAAAAAAAACGGGAGAGAGAAACAAATCTGAAAATAAGAGAGAAAAGGGCTGAACATTTAAGAGATAGAAAATTCCGAAAAATATTTAAGCTTTCAAATAAAAAAAACTAAAAAAAATATTCTGCTTTCTTTTATTGTTTGAAATCAGAATTAATTGTTGTTTCATAAAAGCTGCAGCTTTTGTTTTTTTTTGGATCACTACTCCACCGGTCTGTTACTGGGTTGTTACTGTTGCTGGGCTATTGTTGCTGTGTTGTACTGATTTTACTGCTGCTGCTGATTCTCATATTCATTTTCTTTTGCTTCCAATATCAGGTACACAACTGAAAAGCTGTTTATTGTAATCCGAAATATGAAGCGTGAATACATATGAAGAATGAAAATTTGAAGTTTTAATTTCGTTTTTATTTCTTTGTTCCTTTTGTTGATTGTATTTAAGCTATTTCATGAATTACTAAATAATAACTGGAATAAGAAAATAATATCATAAGTTAGTCTGTAATAAATCAGTTCGGCAAAATAGGTTAATTCACTAGTTATGAAGGCTTCAAGATTATAGGTTGATCATGAACAAGTAGCTAAATTTAGCTAAGACACGAATTTAAATTAAACATAGTAAATTAGGCATTAAGGCATGACTTGAGCTTAAGCAAGATTAAGAGAGCGTTTAAGTCTAATAAACTTTCTAATAAGCTTTAGTAATTACGGTTAAATCTAGTTTCAAATGATTGTGAATAATTAATCTCAATAATTTTTTTTTTAAAAAAATAACAATGCTGAGTTTTAATCTAGCTATATTTGTTTATTTTGAATATTAGTTGTTGAATTTTTATTTTATTTATAATTTCGAAATTAAGAGTGAAATTCCTTTTTCATCAATATTTGTATTAATCAAGCAATTAGCATGTCATGTCTTCTTAAAATAATAAAAGCTAGTAATAAATTAGGATTTTCTTTCTTTATTTTAGAGACTCATTTTATAGAAAAATGTAGTCGTTTTAAGATTTGTCCAAATAAATGAGATGAGTCTCGCTTAATGAAATGTATAGATTGCGGGGCCCTCAATAAATGTACATTTAATCGCTTAGAATTAGGGAGGAGCCGTTTTAGCAAATTTCACGGCCCTACCCAAAATAATGATACGCTAGACTCTTTAGGCGCGATTTAATTAATTTTACCTTCTTAAACTCGGATGCGCATTTCATGCGACCCAAATCTAAATCCTAAAACATTGAATAAAAATGTGTTCCGGATTGCGGGTGCATTTCATGTGACGTAATCCAAAGACATGTTTTAAACGATGTTCACAATTTTTTTTAAAAAAATAATAATAATAATAAAGTGGTAAAGAGTTAAAATTGGCACATCGGTTCATAATTGTATTAAAATCAGATAAATAAGCCAAATATGACAATTGAGCGACCGTGCTAGAACCACGGAACTCGGGAATGCCTAACACCTTCTCCCGGGTTAACAAAATTCCTTATCCGAATTTCTGGTTCGCGGACTGTAATATGGAGTCATTCTTTTCCTCGATTCGGGATTAAACTGGTGACTTGGGACACCCTAAATTTCCCAAGTGGCGACTCTGAAATAAAGAAATAAATCCCGTTTCGACTGTCCTTTAATTGGAAAAAACTCCCTACGCCCTTCGCGGGGTCGGAAAAAGGAGGTGTGACAGCTCTGGCGACTCTGCTGGGGACATATGACCCAGAACCACTGGTTCAGGGTTAGAAATTCGAGCTTAGATAAATTGTTATATTTGGCTTTATCTGATTTTTACATGTGTTTGAGCCTAATGTGCTAAATGATGCTTTTACCGCTTTGATATTATGTGAACTGTATATAAATTGTGTTGAAACCCATCTTCTCTCTGAGTCTTCTGAATCATGAAGAAGGGTGTACTTCGTACGACTTCTTTTCTGTATAGTATCAAGTCCCAATTTAGAACGAGGTTTGGATAAGTCGCAAAGCCGGTGAAGCTTCTGTATTCCCGGATTGCCGCCTCCTCCTCGGCTCGAGCTGTCCGCTCGGGTAAGCCAGGTCTAGAACAAACACCCAGGTTCTGAACCTAGTATAACAAAGCCACATGCCGGATCCCTAGTAGGAACGTTTGTTTGCATCACGTGCATTTGACTTTGGAGGCCCAACACAGGGGTTGGGTCTGTCTAGGACAGGTGTACCAAAAATGAAAATGACCATCCTGATGCATCTTACTTGCTACTACTTGCGCATTTATTTGATTCGGACTTGTGTGCTGACTGACTTGTGAATATCAGGAATAATATTTTGAAATTGAAAAAAAACGAAATAGCGGTTAGGGAATTGATTGTTTATTTTTGAAAAGAAAACAAATGCCCAAATACTGTCAAAACTCTACCGAAATTTTAAGAAAATGAAAAAAATGTCTTATTAGTTTGTTTTATTAAAAGCTAAGAAAAGAAAAAAAAAGTCGTTGTTCTGTTTTTGTTTTTCAAAAATAAAAAATAGAAAAAATATATAGTTTGTCTTGCCATGAAAATGAAAATAAAAAAAGAGTCTTATTTTTAAAATGTTTTTTTTATTTATTTGCTTATGAAAATGCAAAAAATAAAAAAAAATAATAAAAAAAAGTATCGCAAATATATATATATATATATAAATCCGAAAAGTTTTTTTTATTTCCAAAAAAATATATATATCTTTATTGGTTGCAAAGAGTATTTGTCTTGCCAAGAAAATTCAAAGTAAAATTCCAAAAAAGGTATGTCTTGCAAAAAATAATATAAATATCTTTATTTTCCATTGTTGATAAAACAAAAATAATAAAAATGTTTTCTTTTAAAAAAAAAATCCGAAAATATTTTGATACTTCTTTCAAAATTGAAAAGAAAATTCAAAATTCAAAAAATATTTTTTAGAAGCATTTCTTTTATCAAAAGTAAAATTCCAAAAATATTTTTTTTCTTTAGAATAAAAAAAACAAATGGAAATTCGAAAAAAAAAACTTCCTTTTACTTTTGAAATTCTCAAAGTTCAAATCAAAAGAAAAGGAATTTTTACAAGTTTTTCTTTCAAAAAGAAATCAATCAAAAAAATATATATACTTCCTTTGAGCAGTTCTTTCACAGTTCCAATAAAAAAAATATTAGTTCATTTACTTATTCACGAGGCCCGAACTACGCGGGTTTGATTCTCACCGGATGTGAGATACGTAGGCAACCCTCATCGGGTCCAACCCCACCTTTTGCTAAAATAACCAATAAAAAAGAAAAAGAAATAATAATAATAAAAAAAATATGTCAAATTTTTAAGAGGTCGGGTGACGCTGTTTTATCAAGACATAGCCGAATGTTCCCGAAAGGGACGCCGGAAGGCTGACTTTGCATAAACGGTCACTTTTGGGTCAGGTTAAGATTTGGTTTAGTTGACCCACACAGCCTTAAAAATCTTCGTCCCCGAGACGTTGAAAGGCCGAGTTTGCAATATTGAGTTTGCTAATTTGAAAATGATAAAAAGAGTCATAAAGAAGTCGGGTGACGCTGTTTTACCAAGACATAGCCGAATGTTCCCGAAAGGGACGCCGGAAGGCTGACTTTGCATAAACAGCCACCTTTGGGTCATTTTAGGATTTTGATCCAGTTGACCCACTCAGCCTTTAAAATCCTCGTCCCCGAGGCGCTGAAGGGCCGTGTTTGCAACACCAGGTTTTTTGTAATTTTGAAAAGAAAAAGAAAAACAAAGAGTCAACAGTCAGGTGAATACCGTTTGAATTTTGTCATAATAAGCCGAGCCAGCTTCGGCCGCGTCTTAAACCGTTCTTGCCGAAATAGCTTTAGAGTATCTTTCAGTTGTCGAAAGGTTATTTTCGTAAAAGAATGGACAAGTTTGTAAAGTGTCAAAATAATCCTCCCCGGCCTCAAAATTCATGTGAAGTTTGACAGGGGCCACATTTGCAAAAATAACCGTTTGGTTGCATTTGTCAAACGGAGAAAGGGAGCTGGTCTTTTGTTTTGAGTTGGTAATATTTTTAGAGTATGCGGGTTATTTGATTTTCGAGACCGTTTGTTGTCTTTTGTCAAAATCTGTTGGTATTGTCAGTTTTTAAACTTTTGTAATCAAGTTTGTTTTATTATGAAAATTGAAAAAAAAAAATTTAATTGTTGTTACCTTTCATATTGGTCCGAACTACGCAAGGTCTGATTCATGCGGGGACATGATACGTAGGCAATCTCCATAAGATTCGACCACCACTAAAAAAAAAATAATAATAATAATAATAAAAAGAATAAATAAATAAAGGAAAGTGTGGGAAATTTTCGGAGGGGCACAATTGTATCTCTGATATATGATTGTCTGTCAAATGCCCTAACACTAACGTTGATGGCTTCCCTTTGCTGTGTTCATATATAGAAAAGTGGTTGGTTGTGGTAGCTCTTCCCGGCAAAGCAAAATCAAAGAACAATGGCTCAGAACTGCAGAACCGAGTGGGTCGGTATCGATGACCGACAACAATTGGTCGAACGGAATAACAGGTTGGTAGAGGAAGTGAAAATGCTGAGACAACATGTGACAGATATGTATCAGGCATGGATAACTGGAAAAGCACCACCCCTTCCACCGCCAAGCCTCTTGAACTCTGTCATTTCCCAAGCACCCAACACCATAATGGAAGATCCCCCATACTCTCCATCCCAACCCACTTATGGCAGCTTTCCCAGCTACCCGAGTAGCTCCATCACTCCTCAATGCTTCTCCGCTCCCCAACACCACTTCTTTCCCCGCCATACTTCACTTTCCAGGCACCCGGCTCCACAAAATGCCTACCCACCTACACAAGCCTACCAAAAGCCACCTGGATCAGGTTTCCGGCCCTGTCAACATGCAAGAATGAAGAGGCTGCTGAAACGAGGAAAGGCTCTCACCCCCATCGGGGTATCTTATGTCAGTCTGTTTGAAAGACTAAGGCATGCTGGCTCGATTGAGCCACTCCCCGCATGTACTCTAAATCCACTTGCAAGGAGCTTTGATCCGGCAGCGCGATGCGCCTACCACTCCAATGTCATAGGGCACAACATTGAGAGCTGTCATAGTTGGAGAAGGGAAGTAGAGAAAATGATCCGAGAAGGGCGGGTTGTGATTAATAACAGTGACATGGAGCACTCGAACCCCCTCGAGAACTTGCCGACGGAGGTTGATGAGATTGAAGCTGGTAATGGTCTCGGCAGTATTGATGCAAAGCTCAGTGGCTAAAATGCCAATTTTGATAAAGTGGGAGGACGTTTCGTTCCTTGGTCAGCAAGAGAGAACCTTGTGGTGGCTCATTTTGTTGTCATTTCTGTTGTTCGGATTATTAGGGTTATAAGTCGGATGTTGTCTTGTCCAGTTTGTTTTAGGATTTTGTTCTGGATTGTTTTGTTTGTTTTGTTATTTAAACCATTTCACCGGTAGTCTAATACAAAATCCGGTCTTTTATTATTTCCAGTCATCTTTTTGTTTAGTCCTTTTATCATTTTTGTTCAATGCCGATTCTAGGGACATGACATGCGCACCCAGTTTGGGCCTTGTCTTAAAAGTTAATCATAAAACCCTGGGAAGGTGATCAAAGCATTTAAAGGAAATAAGAACGGTTTGAGATTATTTGGAGCCCGAGTCATGTGGAACTGGGGCAAACACAAAGAAAACCGTTAAATAAAGATTCGCCTAAATTGGCATGAGGGTCGTTCATAATAAAAGAGAATGAGAGTGTCGCCCAACGGTGCTTTAGAAGTGACAAATGAACAAACATATGTTGAATATAATTGTCAAGTCCAGCACCATCGGAACAGACTATAAATCTATTGTTTAATTGTGTTGTTTACACTTGGCATGTTTTGAAGACTGGAATGACGAAGGCATTTTGTTCTGCTACCCAAACACTTTATCCTTCGTTAACCCCTTTTGAGCCTTATTTATTTTCCTTTCATACCCCTCGTTCGGAATTAGTAGCAACGAATAGAATACGCAAGCGCGGCAGGTAAACAAAAGAAAAAAAAGAGAAAGAAAAGAAAACAACAAAACGAAAAAAAAAAATGGTAAAAAAATAAAAAAGTCAAATGAAAAAGAGGAATTGGGAACTACGTTTGACCTGATTCCTCAAAGAGGATACGTAGGCGCTTCACGGCTCGGTCATAGTTTTGAAAAAAATATAAATCAATCAAGTAAAATATCCCCAAGCAAGAAACTGGGGCAAAAGTTGCGTTTGTGGTAAATAAATCTAGTTCCGGAAGTTGTAACTAATAACCCAAAATTAATGCATTTTTGAGCCTTTAATACCCTTTTTTTTCTAGCCCTATCCAAAACCCACATTACGGTCCAAAGAAAGACCTTCTGACCAGTCTTCAAAATATGCCAAGTCAGACAAATGAGAGTCTTACCGGCGAACATAACATTATGTTCCACAGCAGAAAGGACTCTAATCTCCAACAGAAAGAGTCATACCGGCAACACTCCAAATCCCCAGCTGGAAAGTGATACAAATGAGAGAGTCTTATCGGTGAAAACCTTCACAGGCACCATAAGGCGATGAAAGCTGAGAGAAGAACAAAAAATGAGAGAGACTTGATAGTGAAAACCCTTCGGGCACTACAAGTCGAATAAGATTAAGAATCCAATGGGGAATCGCCAATTGAAGATCTTGAAAGATGATTGACGGTAGAGGATAGGCCACATACGCATGTCATGGCCATTAGAGTCGGTATCTGCGTTTGATAGGTTTTTATTTATAGCTTCTTTTTTAAAAGAGTCATCGTTTCCTTTGTCTTTTGTTTTGTATCTTTTATCTTTCTCCTTTCATAAAAAATTTTCCCCAATAGAGTCTGTCCGGTCAGAACAAGTATGAAATGACTTCAAAATATGTCATCAGCTTCCCAATTATACAAAATGAGATCTGACTAGTGCATCCAAATGGTGTAGTCAGCGAGGAACAAGCGCGAGGCCAGTGTCAAGAAAATATCCCCAGCAAAAGGGAATTGACAAAAGGATTGACGAGTGTCAAAAGGGATATCCTTGCCAAAACCAAAGTTATAAACCTCAAGGCCAAAACCCGTGGGCAAATCAAGGAGAGCAATGAGCATGATTTGGGAAATTCATACTAGGACTAAAAGGTCGGGGAAATGCCAGCTTCCGAGCTATGTCACAAAAGAAGACGGATATCCCCAGCAGGAAGGGATTATCCCCAGCACATAATATCATCCCCAACAAGCTGTGGAACGCAGAGCAAGGAAGGAGAAAGGGAAAAGCCATCCCAGTAGGGGTATCACAACCAACCACCATGTTTTAAACTAACAAATTTTGTTTGATTTGAAACAGGTAAAGGAAATGGCATTGATGCCAGAAATGCATGTCGCAAGGGATATTATCAAACTGGGGCAGAAAATTTTCCTTCCGCTTAGAAAATTTTCTGGAAGTCAGGTACCCATGCGGGAAAGAATAAAGATAACGCCAGTCTCAAGGGAAGTGGTCTTAGAACCAGTGTTGCCCCCAACATAATAAGTTCTATGGAGGAAGTTGTTCCCCAGCAAAGGGATGAAACTTGAGCTCAGTGAAGCACTAGTTCTGAAAGAATCAGAATCCCCCAACAGTGTTATCCTCGACAGCGTTATCCCCAGCTGATAACATTTTACCCCCCAACAGGTAAGTAAATAATTCCCCAATAGTGTTATCCCCAGCAAGTATTCGAGGTAAGACATTTTCAAGTCTTAAGGATATTTTGGGTTCATCCGCCCTCAAATAGGATATTTTGGGTTCATCCGCCCTCGAATAGGATATTTTGGGTTCATCCGCCCTCGAATAGGATATTTTGGGTTCATCCGCCCTCGAATAGGATATTTTGGGTTCATCCGCCCTCGAATAGGATATTTTGGGTTCATCCGCCCTCGAATAGGATATTTTGGATTCATCCGCCCTCGAATAGGATATTTTGGGTTCATCCGCCCTCGAATAGGATATTTTGGGTTCATCCGCCCTCGAATAGGATATTTTGGGTTCATCCGCCCTCGAATAGGATATTTTGGGTTCATCCGCCCTCGAATAGGATATTGTGGGTTCATCCGCCCTCGAATAGGATATTTTGGGTTCATCCGCCCTCGAATAGGATATTTTGGGTTCATCCGCCCTCGAATAGGATATTTTGGGTTCATCCGCCCTCGAATAGGATATTTTGGGTTCATCCGCCCTCGAATAGGATATTTTGGGTTCATCCGCCCTCGAATAGAATATTTTGGGTTCATCCGCCCTCGAATAGGATATTTTGGGTTCATCCGCCCTCGAATAGGATTTTATTTTCAAAGTTGTTGTTGAAGCCAGGCGCCCACCTAAATAACGAGAGGAATACTTTTCTTGTCTGTCCATTGCATATTTTAGGCGCCCACCTGTATAACAAGGGAATACATTCCACGCCTTTGCCAATAGGAGACGCACTTCCTAAGTCTAGTTCTGCCAATAGGAGACGCACTTCCTAAGTTAGTTTCACCCATAGGAGACGCATTTCCTCCTAAGTTTAGTTTTACCCATAGGAGACGCATTTCCTCCTAAGTTTAGTTTACCCATAGGAGACGCATTTCCTCCTAAGTTTAGTTTACCCATAGGAGACGCATTTCCTCCTAAATTTACTTTTACCCATAGGAGACGCATTTTCTCCTAAGTTTAGTTTACCCATAGGAGACGCATTTCCTCCTAAGTTTACTTTTACCCATAGGAGACACATTTCCTCCTAAGTTAGCATTGAAGTTGGGAGCCCGCCCATATAACAGAGGCATACATTTCTGTCCTTTTACTTTCTGTTCTAGGTCGCCCACCAGTAAAATGCGGGAATACTTTCTGTTCTAGGTCGCCCACCAGTAAAATGCGGGAATACATTTCATGTTCTAGGTCGCCCACCAGTAAAATGCGGGAATACATTTCAGTTCTAGGTCGCCCACCAGTAAAATGCGGGAATACTTTATGTTCTAAGGTCGCCCACCAGTAAAATGCGGGAATACTTTCTGTTCTAGGTCGCCCACCAGTAAAATGCGGGAATACTTTCTGTTCTAGGTCGCCCACCAGTAAAATGCGGGAATACATTTCATGTTCTAGGTCGCCCACCAGTAAAATGCGGGAATACATTTCAGTTCTAGGTCGCCCACCAGTAAAATGCGGGAATACTTTATGTTCTAGGTCGCCCACCAGTAAAATGCGGGAATACTTTATGTTCTAGGTCGCCCACCAGTAAAATGCGGGAATACTTTCTGTTCTAGGTCGCCCACCAGTAAAATGCGGGAATACATTTCAGTTCTAGGTCGCCCACCAGTAAAATGCGGGAATACATTTCAGTTCTAGGTCGCCCACCAGTAAAATGTGGGAATACATTCATGTTCTAGGTCGCCCACCAGTAAAATGCGGGAATACTTTCAGCTCTAGGTCGCCCACCAGTATAATGCGGGCATACATTTCATAATTTTGCATTGAAGCAACTTTTTAGTCTTGTATTACAGATTTTGGAATCAGTAACCCCACCAGAAGGCGGAAGGTTACAACAGGAATCCCCAGCAGTAAACAATAAAATCCCCAGCACCGGGAAGCAGAAGGTTGCAACAAGAGGTCCCATCATAAACTCAAGTGCATGTGTCAAAAGGAAGAAAAACATCGGAAGAAAAGCACCGGAGGAAACACAAGCCGACAAGAAAGCAAGGCAACAAGAACAAATTTTGGTCTAGCCTAGCTTCTTGTTTTCTTTTAAGCACGGTGTAACAAGGAGATCAGTAAGCAGTGATAACAGCATGCAACAGCAGTAACATCGCAGTCCCACGGTAGTCCCAGCTACCAAAAACTTCCTGAACTACATTGACCTGATTCCTGTTTAGCCCAGGATATGTAGGAAACCTTTGAAGCAAAGGTTCGGTCAAATCTTTTTCAAAAAATGCTTCAACGGAGTACTCGGATGGGCAAAAAATCGCTCGCTTTATCTTTGCACGAAAACCCTTCGTGTCTCCGGGCAAAGAGGGGCAGCTGTAAGCACGTGATTTTTGCCCTATATGAGAATTACTCCCAAAAAATTCAAAAATAAAATGATTTTTCTTTGGTGTGCAATTTTGTGATATTTTGAATAATTATTTGTATTTGTCTGTGCGTGTTTATTTGCTAAATTAATAAAAAATACAAAAATATGTCGCATTTTGCATGTAGGATTTAATTCTATAATTGTTAGTAATTAAATTTGTTTTACAAAAATTAAAAATTACAAAAAATAGGCATCGTTTGCATTTTTAGCATTTAATGTCCAAATATACAATTTTATGCTTAATTAGTACTTAATTGTGCGTTAATTGTTATTGGGAGTTAATTTACGCTTTTATAACTTAATTTAGTTCTTAATAATAGTTTAAGTATTTTTTATAGTTTAGTTTAAGAGAAATAAAAGAAGAAAAGAGAGCGAAAATATAAAGAAAGTCGGAATTGGGCCTCTTCTTCGATTTCAAGCCATAGGCCCAAAAAATGGCCCAATCTTCCCTACGACCCAGTCCATTTCGAACTGGGTCGCCCCTGTCCATTAACCCAAATACCCAACACCCTTCTTCATTTTTCAAAACACAAAACAAAAACAAAACCAAAAAGAAAAGAAGAAGAAGAAAACCCTAAGAAATCCATCCGCCCCCTCCTATCTTCTTCTTCTTCCTCAAGCTTCCCCAAGCTCCTCCCATGGCAGACCTTCCCCCCTCACACCCCTGCCCCCCTCACGTCAACACACACACAACACAACCACTCTCACCCCCACGACATCCCCTCGCTGCCATGACTGCGTTTTTCAAGTTCGTCGAGCAACTTCTACGCCACCATTGTTGCCCGTAGTTGCTTCTCCTCCTGCTGTTGCGTTTTCTTCTTCTCCAACACTGCTGCTGCTGCGTTTTTCATCCTTTATGTTGCTGCTGTGTCGTCCAAACAAACCACCACAACTGCTGCCCGCCGCATCCAGCCATGGACGAGCTTCATCGAGCTCGAACTCGAGCTCCCATGGCTGCCGTTGCATCTTCTCCGACACTGCTGCTGCTACTGTTTCGTGCTGCTGCTCCAGCAGTGTTGTTGCTGCTGCCTTCTGCTTGTGGCGGGCTGCCATTCTTCGTTTTAAACGATGCCAAACGACCACCTTCTTTGGTCGTCCGTTCGTAGTCGTCTTCGACGTCAAGTTATCTTGGTGCGAGATTCGTTCTCGGACAGATTTGTTTACAATCAAAGTTCGTCGTTGATTCATCTCCGGTTAGTTGTTTTTGAGTTTTATTTTTGTCCATATTTTTGTTTGATATTTTCCGGATCCAAAATCGTTAAAGAATTCAATTCTTGTTTTGTTCGTTGTTCATCGTTGAAATTATTTTTCTAGTTTGTTCATGTTCATGTGCTTTGTTAAAATTAATTTTCAGATTTCAAAATAGAAGTTTAATTAGTTGTTTTCATATTCATTTCATGTTTGTATTATTGTTTAAGTGAATATTTGTTAGTTTGTTGTTTGTTAGATTCAAATTGAAATTTAATTAACTATTTCTTCAATTTATTTCATGTGTTTATGTATTGTTAGAAATTGTTAGTATTGTTATGTTCAAGTTTAAGTTCATAATTGTTTCGTCGTCGATCTTGTTATTTGTTTAAAGAATTTAGTTGTGTTAAAAGAATATATTGATTTAATCGTTTAATCCGTCATGTTTGTTGTGTTAAAATAGATTCATTCATGTTCATGTTTGGATGATCTTGAATCCGAATTTTGTATAGTTTGATTTCTTGTTTACCATTTATGATTATTTCTTGAATTGTTCTCATAATCTTGTTTAAAGTTTAATATAAGAATTGTTTGTTGTAATGTTGTTAGAGTTGATTTTAAGTTCAATATTATTGAATTTAGGAATCTAAATATACTTGTTTGATTGTTGTTGTTGTTTAAATCCGAAAAATAGGTTTGTTGTTGCTAAAAATATTGTTCAATCAAATTTTAGTTGTTCTTGGTTGTTCAATTTGTGTTCATGTGATTTGTTGTTGAAATGTTATTAAAATCATGTTCATGTGATATTGTTGTTATGATGTTCATCCGTGTTCATATTGTTGTTTGAACATTGTTAGAAATTGATCATATTGTCTATATTTTGGTTAAGTTTGATTAATTGATGTGTTATAGCTGATGGGTAGTTTGGTAAATTTGTAATACGTTCAGGGGTAGTTTGGTAATTTCAGTAAGGTCGGAAGGGGTAGTTTAGGAATTGTACATTTTGTAATTGTTTATTTGAAGCATGGGGGACAAAATGAAATGGGGTGGGTTGTGATATGATTATTTAATATAAAGGGGGGACAAGATTTAATTTAAAGGGGAATCTTGCATTATTTTAAATGAAGCATGGGGGACAAAATGAAATGGGGTGGTGTGATATGTTTATTTAATGTAATGTGGATGAGTGGGAAGATAATGGGTTGGGTAGAGAGAAAGTGTTGTTTTTAATTAATTGAAAGGTTTATGGGATGGGATATATATGGGATGAGTTATAAGAAGTCTTGAAATCAGAAACACAAAGGCAGGAGACAGAAAAAAAAACGGGAGAGAGAAACAAATCTGAAAATAAGAGAGAAAAGGGCTGAACATTTAAGAGATAGAAAATTCCGAAAAATATTTAAGCTTTCAAATAAAAAAAACTAAAAAAAATATTCTGCTTTCTTTTATTGTTTGAAATCAGAATTAATTGTTGTTTCATAAAAGCTGCAGCTTTTGTTTTTTTTTGGATCACTACTCCACCGGTCTGTTACTGGGTTGTTACTGTTGCTGGGCTATTGTTGCTGTGTTGTACTGATTTTACTACTGCTGCTGATTCTCATATTCATTTTCTTTTGCTTCCAATATCAGGTACACAACTGAAAAGCTGGTTATTGTAATCCGAAATATGAAGCGTGAATATATATGAAGAATGAAAATTTGAAGTTTTAATTTCGTTTTTTATTTCTTTGTTCCTTTTGTTGATTGTATTTAAGCTATTTCATGAATTACTAAATAATAACTGGAATAAGAAAATAATATCATAAGTTAGTCTGTAATAAATCAGTTCGGCAAAATAGGTTAATTCACTAGTTATGAAGGCTTCAAGATTATAGGTTGATCATGAACAAGTAGCTAAATTTAGCTAAGACACGAATTTAAATATAACATCGTAAATTAGGCATTAAGGCATGACTTAAGCTTAAGCAAGATTAAGAGAACGTTTAAGTCTAATAAACTTTCTAATAAGCTTTAGTAATTATGGTTAAATCTAGTTTCAAATGATTGTGAATAATTAATCTCAATAATTTTTTTTAAAAAAAATAACAATGCTGAGTTTTAATCTAGCTATATTTGTTTATTTTGAATATTAGTTGTTGAATTTTTATTTTATTTATAATTTCGAAATTAAGAGTGAAATTCCTTTTTCATCAATATTTGTATTAATCAAGCAATTAGCATGTCATGTCTTCTTAAAATAATAAAAGCTAGTAATAAATTAGGATTTTCTTTCTTTATTTTAGAGACTCATTTTATAGAAAAATGTAGTCGTTTTAAGATTTGTCCAAATAAATGAGATGAGCCTCGCTTAATGAAATGTATAGATTGCGGGGCCCTCAATAAATGTACATTTAATCGCTTAGAATTAGGGAGGAGCCGTTTTAGCAAATTTCACGGCCCTACCCAAAATAATGATACGCTAGACTCTTTAGGCGCGATTTAATTAATTTTACCTTCTTAAACTCGGATGCGCATTTCATGCGACCCAAATCTAAATCCTAAAACATTGAATAAAAATGTGTTCCGGATTGCGGGTGCATTTCATGTGACGTAATCCAAAGACATGTTTTAAACGATGTTCACAATTTTTTTTTAAAAAAAAATAATAATAATAAAGTGGTAAAGAGTTAAAATTGGCACATCGGTTCATAATTGTATTAAAATCAGATAAATAAGCCAAATATGACAATTGAGCGACCGTGCTAGAACCACGGAACTCGGGAATGCCTAACACCTTCTCCCGGGTTAACAGAATTCCTTATCCGAATTTCTGGTTCGCGGACTGTAATATGGAGTCATTCTTTTCCTCGATTCGGGATTAAACTGGTGACTTGGGACACCCTAAATCTCCCAAGTGGCGACTCTGAAATAAATAAACAAATCCCGTTTCGACTGTCCTTTAATTGGAAAAAACTCCTTGTACCCTCGCGGGGGCGGAAAAAGGAGGTGTGACAGCCTCAATTTTACCTTTTTTTTTATTTTTTGTATTTTTAATTTTCTATTTTTTTTATTTTTCTGCACCACCCATCAAACCTACAACCCCCCCTTCCCGCGCAAACACCCTCAAAATTTTTTTTAACTTTTTTGTTTGTATTTTCAATTTTTTTTTGTTTTTCTGTACCACCCAATCACCCTCCCCTACCCCTACCCCCTACCCCCTCCACCAACTCCCTCATTTTCTTTTTACTTTTTTCTTTGAATTGTCAATTTTCTATTTTTTTTTTGTTTTTCTACAAAACCCACCCCTACCCCAACCCCCTACCCCCCTCCCGCGCTGACCCCCTCAAATTTTTTTTTTTGCACCACCCACCGACCTACCCCCTACCACCCCTCCACCCCCGGCAAAATATTTTTCAACTTAAGTTAAAAGGCTTTTTTATGCAAGATGAGCATGGTTCTAAAACATTGGTCAAGTTGGGCGGGTTGGGCTATGACCTATTACTTAGCTTATTTTGACTCAACCCATCTTAGCCCAAGTACACTTTAGGCTGAATTGGGTAACGGCCCATTTATTAATCTAACCCATCTTGACCCGCCAAATTTAGCTCAACCCGCTCATTTGCTACTCCTACCATATGCTCTTAAGTTCTTCTCTCCACATGTGGCAGTCTTTGCGAGATACGTGGGTGAATCAGACGAAGAAGAGTACGTTGGTCATTGGTGTCCATTTATGGTAAATGCTAAAATTAAGTATTGTTTCATCCGTTCCAATTTATGTTAATCTATTTGACTGGACACATAGTTTAAGAAAAAATGAAGACTTTTTGAATTTGTAGTCCTAAACAAGTCAAAAAAGATTTTAGAATATTTGTGTGGTTATAAAAACTTTTCATTAAGGGTAGAATTGTAAGTTTAAGCTAAATTATTTCTAAATTTAAAAAAGAATCATTCTTTTTAGAACGAACAAAAAAAACTGGTTCACGTAAACCAAAACACAAAAGTAAATGAATGGCACAAACGACGAGGAGGACGATCACTCGAAAAGGAATCCTGGTTGTTGACTGAAGAATCCTAAAGATTATGATTGAAGTTACAAAAAGGAATTGGAAGGTGCAAGTGTAAGTTCGTTTCTTGAATTTAGTGTAGTCTAATTGCTCCATGCTCATCGCACGCCCTCCCAGTCCTCGCGAGTTACACAATCACATAATTAGTAATTCATCCGGTTCACAAATATTTTATCTTTTTATTTTGATTCAAAATAAGTATTCATTAATATAATTAAAAAGAAATTAATTTTATCTTTTTATATTTAAATGTGTCAAGATAATAATTAATTAAAATTAATTTATTAATTAATTAAAGTTAATTTTAGTGAATATATTTTTTTTCTAAAAATTCATATTTCTTTAATAAGTGTACTTAGACAAGTGAGACTTGCTCAGTTGGTAAAAACACATTCACCTACGACCGTTAGGTCCTTGGTTCGAGTCACCATGGAGGGGAAGTGTGGAAACACTATAGATCCTCCTGATTTGGGAGGGGTTTAGAAAAAGGATAAAAAAGTGTACTTAAAGTAAAATGGTCACTTATTAGGAACCGAAGGGAGTAATAAGTATGGAAAATTTGGTTAAATTATATTTATTACTTTTGAGATGTTACTATATATATATATATATATATATATATATATATATATATATATATATATATATATATATATATATATAATATTTAGAAACAGCAGTTGGGGTATACGAACCGGGGACAAATAGGGGTACTTTACTAATTATTAGTTTATTTAGGGATAAATTGGTAACTAAGTCAAAGGAAAGCATGCGTACTACATTGTCTAAACACATGTACTGTAATTTTACTGTGTAAAAGTTCTATTATCTCTCACCTACCTTACATGACTCCTCCATTTTTCCTCCAATTTCTTCCCATCGTACATTAATTCAGTCTAGAAATTTCTATTGCCTTTGATTTTTATTCGATTTTGTACAAATTTTTCCAGCAGTGCTTCAAATGGCTGGATTCTCTAAGATCGATGTCTCGACGTTTAGAAATCGGAGAGAGGTGCAGTTCCATGTTGTTTTAGAGATTGAAAAACGTTCGTCGTTTTACTACTAATTTCTTAAAAAGTTACCAGATTTTCTTATAACTATTATAGAAATTCCTATGGCTTTGACTCTCCTTTTAACCGATTCTGCACATGCACCTAAAGAAGATGGACAAGAGAGAAAGTAAGTCTCCATCTTAAACAATTATTTTATTCTTTCTCTTACCCATCTTATGCATTTGTTTTGTTTGCCCCTCCTTTTGGTCTTAGATTTTGGTTTTATTTCAAAATTTCAAAATTTTAGTTAGGTTTTCCTAGTTATTCTTTAATTTTACTTAGTTTATATCTATTATTTCTTGATGGACATGTAAACATATGATTCTATTATTTTCAATATTAATCTACAATTGTCATACTACCTCTGGAATTCTCCTTGTTACTAATATTTAGAAACGACAGTTGGAGATGGACGAACATATGGGATTTGGAGGTGGACGAACAGGGGAAAACTTGTGATTTCAAATTCTTTTTTGGGGTAAATTTGCAACTAAAATTACTTCTATGTAATACATGTATGTATAATTTTTTCTCTCCTTATCGATAGATTCTAGAATCCACTCCAGAGCTCTACTCCCTCTGCATGCTGTTTCCTTTGTTGCTCTGCTTCTGGCCATCGCTATGGGTCAATTTTTCAAAATTCTTTGGGTCGAGTTTGTCTTTCGTATTTTTATATTTTTGAATTGCGGTAAGTTTTTTTCTTCTTTTATTCTTTATTTATTGCACACTACCTATTTCCCATTATTGGTTGGAACATATGCATTTGTATACCCCTTTGTATTTTTTTGTTTTTTTGACTTTCTTCAATTTATTAAGAAAATAGTTTTTTTAATGCATGTTGATTTATTTTATTTTTCCATGTTTCCTGCTTGTGTTACTTTTTGTGTTTCTATGCATGTCTTTTACAGTTTAATTTTCGGAGCTTCTAACAGTCCTTGAACTTTTCTGGGTGGGCATGATTAGCTCTTTTTCAGGTCAACAACTTATATTATGTTACTTTTGGTAAGTTTAGCTGTGAATTATGCAATTCAATTTTTGTAATAACCTAAAGTATCAAAATTGTTGTTGGGAGATTGGATCTATTCATTTGCTCTATATTTGACTTTTAAATTGTTCTTCTCCGACTTTACTACTTTTATATAAATTTCTTTCTTGACGATATCTGTATATATGAAAACTTTTACTTTCATAATGTTCTTTATCTGTACATGTTGTGTTTTATGATCAGTGACAGCTTCCATCAATATGACTTCTTGCTTTCCTTTTACTTTATTTTTTCAGTTATTTGATCTTTTCATTGTTTACATACACATGATGGATTTAAACTACAACCTATACAGGAAGCAAGGAACTTCTATAATTTACCTTTTCAAGCTATACACAAAAAGTTATGCCATAAAACACCATCTCACATCATCTTAGCAGAAAACTTTCATACTTTTCACAGTAAGGAACAACAAGAAGTAACTCAGCAAAGCATATAGATCCGACACTGAAAGGAAGCGCCGAAAATAGTAAGGAAACTCACCCCAAGAGAGATGACATTTTGAAGCTGTGATGGAGAAAGGTAATTCCAGAGAGAGCAGCGAAAGGGAGAGAATTAGAACAACAAAGAAATTTCTGAACTTCAAGAGCAATTAGAAACAACAGTTGGGGTGTAAGAACCGGGGACGAAGAGGGGTACTTTAGTAATTATGAGTTTATTTAGGGATAAATTGGTAACTAAGTTAAAGGAAAGCACGCGTACTACATTGTCTAAACACGTGTACCGCAATTTTACTGTGTACAAGTTCTATTCTCTCCCACCTACCTTACATGACTCCATTTTTCCTCCAATTTCTTCCCATCGTACATTAATGCAGTCTAGAAATTTCTATTGCCTTTGATTTTTATTCGATTTTGTACAAATTTTTCCAGCAGTGCTTCAAATGACTGGATTCTCTAAGATCGATGTCTCGACGTTTAGAAATCTGAGAGAGGCGCAGTTCCATGTTGTTTTAGAGATTGAAAAATGTTCTATCATTTTACTATTTATTTCTTAAAAAGTTACCAGATTTTCTTATAACCATTATAGAAATTCCTATGGCTTTAACTCTCCTTTTAACCGATTCTGCACATGCACCTAAAGAAGATAGGCAAGAGAGAAAGTAAGTCTCCATCTTAAACAATTATTTTACTCTTTCTCTTACCCATCTTATGCATTTGTTTTGTTTGCCCCTCCTTTTGGCCTTAGATTTTGGTTTCATTTCAAAATTTCAATATTTTGGTTAGGTTTTCCTGGTTATTCTTTAATTTTACTTAGTTTATATCTGTTATTTCTTGATGGGCATGTAAACATATGATTCTATTTTTTTCAATATTGATCTATAATTGTCATACTACCTCTGAAATTCTCCTTGTTACTAATATTTAGAAACGACAGTTGGAGGTGGACGAACATATGGGATTTGGAGGTGGACGAACATATGGGATTTGCAGGTGGACGAACAGGGGAAAACTTGTGATTTCAAATTCTTTTTTGGGGTGAATTTGCAACTAAAATTACTTCTATGCAATACATATATGTATACGTTTTTCTCTCCTTATCGATAGATTGTAGAATCCACTCCAGAGCTCTACTCTCTCTGCATTTTGTTTCCTTTGCTGCTCTGCTTCTGGCCATCACTATGGGTCATATTTTTCAGAATTCTCTAGGTCGAGTTTGTCTTTCGTATTTTTGTATTCTTTATTTTTGAATTGCGCACTACCTATTTTCCCTTTATTGGTTGGAATATATGCATTTGTATACCTCTTTGTTTTTTTTTTGTTTTTTTGACTTTCTTCAATTTATTAAGAAAATAGTTTTTAATGCATGTTGATTTATTTTATTTTTCCATGTTTCCTGCTTGTATTACTTTTTGTGTTTCTAATATTTTTTATGCATGTCTTTTACAGTTTAATTTTCGGAGGTTCCAACAGTTCTTGAACTTTTCTGGGTGGGCATGATTAGCTCTTTTTCAGGTCAACAACTTATATTATGTTACTTTTGGTAAGTTTAGCTGTGAGTTATGCAATTCAATTTTTGTAATAACCTAAACTATCAAAATTATTGTTGGGAGATTGGATCTATTCATTTGCTCTATATTTGACTTTTAAATTGTTCTTCTCCGACTTCACTACTTTCATATAAATTTCTTTCTTGACGATATCAGTATATATGAAAACTTTTACTTTCATAATGTTTTTTATCTGTACATATTGTGTTTTATGATCAGTGATAGCTTCCATCAATATGACTTCTTGCTTTCCTTTTACTTTATTTTTCCAGTTATTTGATCTTTTCATTGTTTACTTAACATGATGGATTTAAACTACAACCTATACAGGAATCAAGGAACTTCTATAATTTACCTTTTTCAACCTATACAGCAAAGAGTTATGCCATAAAACACCATCTCACATCATCTTAGCAGAAAACTTTCATACTTTTCACAGTAAGGAACAACAAGAAGTAACTAAGCAAAGCACATAGATCTGACACTGAAAGGAAGCGCCGAAGAAAGTAAGGAAACTCATCCCAAGAGAGATGATATTTTGAAGCTGTGATGGAGAAAGGTAATTCTAGAGAGAGCAGCGAAAGGGAGAGAATTAGAACAACGAAGGAATTTCTGAACTTCAAGACCAATTAGAAACAACAGTTGGGGTGTACGAACCTGGGATGAATAGGGGTACTTTAGTAATTATTAGTTTATTTTAGGGATAAATTGGTAAAAGTCAAAGGAAAGCACGCGTACTACATTGTCTAAACACGTGTACTGCAATTTTACTATGTAAAAGTTCTATTCTCTCCCACCAACCTTACATGACTCCTCCATTTTTCCTCCAATTTTTTCCCATCGTACATTAATGCACTCTAGAAATTTCTATTGCCTTTGATTTTTATTCAATTTTGTACAAATATTTCCAGCAGTGCTTCAAATGGCTAGATTCTCTAAGATCGATGTCTCGACGTTTAGAAATCTGAGAGAGGCGCAGTTCCATGTTGTTTTAGAGATTGAAAAATGTTCGTCGCTTTGCTACTAATTTCTTAAAAAGTTACCAGATTTTCTTATAACTATTATAGAAATTCCTATGGCTTTGACTCTCCTTTTAACCGATTCTGCACATGCACTTAAAGAAGATGGCCAAGAGAGAAAGTAAGTCTCCATCTTAAACAATTATTTTACTCTTTCTCTTACCCATCTTATGCATTTGTTTTGTTTGCCCCTCCTTTTGGCCTTAGATTTTTGTTTCATTTCAAAATTTCAATATTTTGGTTAGATTTTTCCGGTTATTCTTTAATTTTACTTAGTTTATATCTGTTATTTCTTGATGGACATGTAAACATATGATTCTATTTTTTTCAATATTGATTTACAATTGTCATACTACCTCTGGAATTCTTCTTGTTACTAATATTTAGAAATGACAGTTGGAGGTAGACGAACATATAGGATTTGGAGGTGGACGAACAGGGGAAACATTGTGATTTCAAATTCTTTTTTTGGGTGAATTTGCAACTAAAATTACTTCTATGCAATACATGTATGCATACGTTTTTCTCTCCTTATCGATAGATTGTAGAATCCACTCCAGAGCTCTATTCTCTCTGCATTTTGTTTCATTTGCAGCTCTGCTTCTTGCCATCGCTATGGGTTATCTTATTCAGAATTCTCTGGGTCGAGTTAGTCTTTCGTGTTTTTGTGTTTTTAATTGCGGTAAGTTTTCTTCTTCTTTTATTCTTTATTTATCGCACACTACCTATTTCCCATTATTGGTTGGAATATATGCATTTGTATACCTCTTTGTGTTTTTTTTTGTTTTTTTTGACTTTCTTCAATTTATTAAGAAAATAGTTTTTTTAATGCATGTTGATTTATTTTATTTTTCCATGTTTCCTGCTTGTGTTACTTTTTGTGTTTCTAATATTTTTTATGCATGTCTTTTACAGTTTAATTTTCGGAGCTTCCAATAGTCCTGGAACCTTTCTGGGTGGGCATGATTAGCTCTTTTTCAGGTCAACAAATTTTATTATGTTACTTTTGGTAAGTTTAGCTGTGAGTTATGCAATTCAAGTTTTGTAATAACCTAAAGTATCAAAATTGTTGTTGGGAGATTGGATCTATTCATTTTCTCTAATTTGACTTTTAAATTTTTCTTCTCCGACTTTACTATTTTCATATAAATTTCTTTCTTGACGATATCTGTATATATGAAAACTTTTACTTTCATAATGTTCTTTATCTGTACATGTTGTGTTTTATGATTAGTGACAACTTCCATCAATATGACTTCTTGCTTTCCTTTTACTTTATTTTTCCAGTTATTTGATCTTTTCATTGTTTACTTAACATGATGGATTTAAACTACAACCTATACAGGAAGCAAGGAACTTCTATAATTTACCTTTTTCAACCTATACAGCAAAGAGTTATGCCATAAAACACCATCTCACATCATTTTAGCAGAAAACTTTCATACTTTTCACACTAAGGAACTACAAGAAGTAACTCAGCAAAGAGTATAGATCCGACACTGAAAGGAAGCACCGAAGAAAGTAAGGAAACTCACCCCAAGAGAGATAACATTTTTGAAGTTGTGATGGAGAAAGGCAATTCCAGAGAGAGCAGCGAAAGGGAGAGAATTAGAACAACGAAGGAATTTCTGAACTTCAAGAGCAATTAGAAACAACAGTTGGGGTATACGAACCGGGGACAAATAGGGGTACTTTAGTAATTATGAGTTTATTTAGTGATAAATTGGTAACTAAGTCAAAGGAAAGCACGCGTACTACATTGTCTAAACACGTGTACCGCAATTTTACTGTGTACAAGTTCTATTCTCTCCCACCTACCTTACATGACTCCTCCATTTTTCCTCCAATTTCTTCCCATCGTACATTAATGCAGTCTAGAAATTTCTATTGCCTTTGATTTTTATTCGATTTTGTACAAATTTTTCCAGCAGTGCTTCAAATGGTTAGATTCTCTAAGATCGATGTCTCGAAGTTTAGAAATCTGAGAGAGGCGCAGTTCCATGTTGTTTTAGAGATTGAAAAATGTTCGTCGTTTTACTACTAATTTCTTAAAGTTACCAGATTTTCTTATAATTATTATAGAAATTCCTATGGCTTTGACTCTCCTTTTAACCGATTCTACACATGCACCTAAAGAAGATGGGCAAGAGAGAAAGTAAGTCTCCATCTTAAACAATTATTTTACTCTTTCTCTTACCCATCTTATGCATTTGTTTTGTTTGCCCCTCCTTTTGGCCTTAGATTTTGGTTTCATTTCAAAATTTCATTATTTTGGTTTGGTTTTTCTGGTTATTCTTTAATTTTACTTAGTTTATATCTGTTATTTCTTAATGGGCATGTAAACATATGGTTCTATTTTTTTCAATATTAATCTACAATTGTCATACTACCTCTGGAATTCTCCTTGTTACTAATATTTAGAAACGACAGTTGGAGGTGGACGAACATATGGGATTTGGAGGTGGACGAACAGGGGAAAACTTGTGATTTCAAATTCTTTTTTGGGTTGAATTTGCAACTAAAATTACTTCTTTGCAATACATGTGTATACATTTTTCTCTCCTTATCGATAGATTGTAGAATCCACTCCAGAGCACTACTCTCTCTGCATTTTGTTTCCTTTGCTGCTCTGCTTCTGGCCATCGCTATGGGTCATCTTTTTCAGAATTCTCTGGGTCGAGTTTGTCTTTTGTGTTTTTGTATTTTTGTATTCTTTATTTTTGAATTGCGCGCTACCTATTTCCCATTATTGGTTGGAATATATGCATTTGTATACCTCTTTGTGTTTTTTTTGTTTTTTTTGACTTTCTTCGATTTATTAAGAAAATAGTTTTTTTAATGCATGTTGATTTATTTTATTTTTCCATGTTTCCTGCTTGTGTTACTTTTTGTGTTTCTAATATTTTTTATGTATGTCTTTTACAGTTTAATTTTCGGAGCTTCCAACATTCCTTGAACTTTTCTGGGTGGGCATGATTAGCTATTTTTCAGGTCAACAACTTATATTATGTTACTTTTGGTAAGTTTAGCTGTGAGTTATGCAATTCAATTTTTCTAATAACCTAAAGTATCAAAATTGTTGTTGGGGGATTGGATCTATTCATTTGCTCTATATTTGACTTTTAAATTGTTCTTCTCCGACTATACTACTTTCATATAAATTTCTTTCTTGACGATATCTGTATATATGAAATTTTTTACTTTCATAATGTTCTTTATCTGTACATGTTGTGTTTTATGATCAGTGACAGCTTCCATCAATATGACTTCTTGCTTTCCTTTTACTTTATTTTTCCAGTTATTTGATCTTTTCATTATTTACTTAACATGATAGATTTAAACTACAAAAACTGATGCAACTAAGACGCTCGATGTTATTCCTGCAACAACTGAACAATTTAACAATTTGATTGGTCAGTGAAATTGTAAAACAAGTGAAAAGGATACATCCCTTGAAAAGGATACACGCTATATGTCATATCGGATCTGGCAATGACCAAGAAATAAAAAATTCATGAGGGTTCTATTTAGTTAAATACAGTAGTAGATGAAAAAGGTGCATAAACTTCAGTTTTACTTTTTGTTGTAAGATTCTTATCTCCTAAAGAATTCTTCCCAAAGATTTGATTTTATGTTTGTGATTTCTTTTGAGGGAAACATAGTCAATTTCTGGTTCTGTGTTTTTTTTTTTGCGTAATACTTTTGAAGTAGAGTTTTTTATTTGAATTGATAGAAAATATGTGTGGTTATACAAGTAATTAAGTCTAAGATAAATGGTTGGTTAAAGTATATTCGTATCTGTCCCTTTGAAGGATTTAGGAGAAATCATCATGGGAATTTTCTTTCTGTATCATTCTATATATCATCTGTACAGTGTATGCTCTTTATATACAAGTAAAATTGCCTGACAAGGCATCTTTCTATGCTAACAAACTCTAACAGAATTGTAAAATAAATAATTGCAAAAGAAAAATATTTACATGGTAAAATCCCTAATCTACCCTTAATGTTGTTTCTAAAATTCCACAACTGTGCAGCTTATGAGACGCATGATGGAGGACACACGTCTTAATTATAGCAATCTTTGAGAACCTTAGATGTTCTTTCTCTCAACTAGGTCATGTCTCCTTCTCCTTCTGTAATCGGAGACTCGTCGGAAATGGTAGAATGAAGATTTTGTCCGGCAACACCCCCCTTCAAGCTGGAAACCAGTGATCGGACTCCAAGCTTGACCAGAAAAGATCTATGCAAAGGACCAGCTAGTGCTTTTGTAAAAAGATTGGCGATTTGAGAAGAAGAAGGAACAAAAGACAAAGAGATCAATCCATCCAGAAGTTTTTCACGAACGAAGTGCCAATCAACCTCAATATGCTTGGTCCGTTCATGAAAGTATGTGGATGGCTTCTTGGTTATCGCAATGAAGAGGAACCGGCAAAGAGGGAACAACAGATAGGTCGTGCAACAATCGGACCACCCAAGTTATTTTAGCAGCTAATCGGCGCATTGAACGGTATTCAGCTTCTGGGGAAGAAAGAGCGACTACCTGCTGCTTCTTAGATTTCCAAGAAATGGGGTAACCACCAAGACTTAAGAAAAAACCACTCACTGAACGGCGTGTATTGGAGCAAGAAGCCCAGTCGGCATCGCAGAAAGCTAAGAGTTGAAATGAAGGTTCAGAAGACATGAATAAACCAAGACCTGGATCCCTGGAAATGTAACGCAAAACATGCAATGCTGCTTGGTAATGTCCAGTATAGGGAGATTGCATATGCTGACTGAGAGTTTGCACAGCAAAAGAAAGGTCTGGACGTGTGCTAGTTAAAAAATTCAGCTTGCCCAAAAGACGTCGGTAAACAGTCGGATCAGGGAGAGGTTCACCACAACTGAAAGAAAGCTTAATGGTAGGATCCAATGGAGAAGAAGCTGGTCGAACATTCAAGCAATCAAAATCTGTAAGTAACTCTAAAGCAAACTTTCTTTGTGTGACAATTAAACCTCCTGATTCCCTGATCAATTCTAAACCCAAGAAATAATATGCCAACCCCAAATCCTTTATTTTAAATTCCATGTCAAGAAACTGTTTGATCTCATTGATTTCTGCTTGATTATTACCAGTGATCAAGACATCATCCACGTAAACTGCAAGAATGGTTATCAAATCCCCAGATACTTTGAAGAAAAGAGAGTAGTCATTAAGGGAGGAAGTGAAACCTCTGGTTCCCAAAGCAGAAGACAAATGTGCATACCACTGACGAAAAGCCTGTTTGAGGTCGTACAATGATTTTCTAAGTCGACAAACATGAGAAGGAGATGGAGGAGATAGTCCAAGTGGGAACCTCATATATACTTCTTCATCTAATTCACCATGGAGGAAGGCGTTATTGACGTCAAGTTGAAACAAATCCCAATTTCTTTTCACAGCAATAGACAGAATGCAGCGGATTGTTGTCATTTTCACAACCGGAGAGAAGGTATCAGTATAGTCAATTCCTTCCCTTTGTGTGTCCCCTCGAATTACCAATCTCGCTTTCAGTCGCTCCAAAGTCCCATCAGATTTCAGCTTAACTTTGTAAACCCACTTGCAGGGTAATGCCTTCTTCCCTTCAGGCAGTTCGACAACATCCCAAGTATGATTAGACGCTAATGCCTCAAACTCCTTTACCATGGCATCTTGCCATCCAGGATGAGCAGCTGCTTGGTGATAGGTTTGAGGTTCATTAATGTGACATATAGAAGAAATGAGCCCCTAGTTCTCTTTAGTCAAGGCAGAGAAACAAAAAGAATGGAATGGAAGGAAAGGAGGATTAGGAGAAATAGAAGAAGCATTATTGCAGAGATAATCGGAGAGATACTTAGGGGCATTGTGAACTCTTGTGGATTTGCGCAGCTCAGGTCCATGTGATGAGGATAACACTGGTTCTAAAGAGTCTTGTGTACCTGCAGGTGGAGATGGGGGCCTTATAATTAGGAGTTTTATAAGGCCCCCAGGTGTCAATATGTATTAGATCAAAACAGTGGTTTGAGGTGATTTTACTAGGATAAAAAGGCAGTTTCGACTGTCTTGCCATAGGGCAAATTGTGCAAGGGCAGTCTTCTTAATCTGAAAAAGTAATAGGAATGTCTTTAATATGCTTCATAGCTGTAAAAGGTAAGTGTCCCAATCTTGAATGCCATAGTTTATCCATAACAGAAACATGGGAAATAGAAACAATTTTATTCATAATGTCATTTGATTGTCCTTGATAAATAGGATGGACAGACCCTGGATACAAAGACTTTGGACAAACTGACTCATACTTAGAAGAAGGCACTGGACTACAAGACTTGGACGCGACATTAAAAAGAGAAGAGATTGGTGCATGAGGCTTGATCGATCGAGATTCCAACTGGTGAGTGTTATCCTCCAGCACATAGAGCCCTGATGCAGCTTTACCAAAAATCTGATACCTCTTCTTTGAAGGGACCTGTATAGCACAACCAAACTTGTTAAAAAGAAGATCACAATTAAATTGGTAGCACAATTGGTAGACTGATAACAAATTGCGCCTGAAAGAAGGAACAAATAACACATGGTGTAGTTCAAATTTAGGAGTTAAGAATAGACTTCCTATATAATGTACTTTTACTTTAGAAGAATTGGGGAGGCTGACCAAAATTGGTGGTGACAGAACTGTTATATTGTGTAACAGGTGTTTTTGATATGTCATATATTGAGATGCTCCTGAATCTATGATCCAAGGAATGAGAGTGAGCGGAGAAAACAAAGAGGTAAAGAAGTGACAAGCAAAGTGTATACCAGCTAGATTAGCACTGGGTGAGGCAACAGGGTTTGAAGTGGATCCTCCATTCTGCACAGATTGAAACATGCTAATCAACCGCTCGACCTGCTCTTTAGAAAATCCATGAGACTGAACAAGAGAGGAAACAACATTTCCTGAAATTCCTATAGTGAGTTCAGGTGTACAACTGGCTGAATTTGCATTAGGAGTAGCATATGCACCCTATTTCTGCCTGTTAAACTTAAAATGTGGTGGGTATTCTATTAACTTATAGCAACCTTCCTTGACATGCCCAGATTTTTTGCAGTAGTTGCAGAAGAGATCACTCCTTTTTACATCAGCACCTGAGTTTGGAATACCAACTTTGGCTCCTCCATGATGTTTCTGAGGAGCCCATTTTTGCCCAGAAACCATAAAAGCAGAAGACTCAACGGAAAAGGAAGTACCAGAATGAATTTCTCTTTGTGACTCATCATGTAATACAATGGAATAGGCTTGAGCAGTAGAAGGTAAGGGTTTCATCATTAGAATGTTACCTCTCACTCCATTGTAGGCTTCATTCAGTCCCATCAGAAATTGAATCAATTTTTGGTCTTCATTCACCTTATGGTTGTGAGTTTTAGCACCACACTTACAATCACGGCTACAAATCATAAAAGTATTAAGCACCTTCATTTGATCCCAAATCCTTTTGAGCTTGTTAAAATAGTTGGCAAGATCAGAAGTTCCCTAACTGATTGTATTTAACTCTCTCTGCAGCTGAAACAATTTTGTTCCATCGGCTTGTCCATACCTTTGCTCCAGCTCTTGCCAGAGTTCCTCAGCAGTTTGAGATTAGATGACACTTTCTGCAATTTCCTTGCTAACAGAGTTGAGCAACCAAGAAAGTACCATGTCGTTGTATCTCTTCCATTGAGTGAGTAGAGCAGACTGAGAAGAGGGTGGAGGATAGGCTCCAGTGATGAAACCGAGCTTGTTTTTGGCTGACAAAGCAATCAAGACGCCCCTCTTCCAATTCCCATAACTTGTGCCATCAAAAATGGTGTTGATCAAGTTCATCCCTGGGCTATCAAATGGGGTAAGAAAGTAAGGATGAGAGATATCAATCTGTTGAGCAATGGTAGGAGCTGAAGAACCAGTGCCATCATCCTTAGAAATAGCTGAAGGTGTAACTGGAGTTTTGTCTCCCATTGTTCAGATATAGATAGTGAGGCAAAGAAGAAGAAGAAAAAGACAAGAAGAAGAAAAGAGAAAAAAAAATACACTAGATCTCAGAATTGCTCTGATACCGTGAAGGATTTAGGAGAAATCATCATGGGAATTTTCTTTCTGTATCATTCTATATATCATCTGTACAGTGTGTGCTCTTTATATACAAGTAAAATTGCCTGACAAGGCATATTTCTATGCTAACAAACTCTAACAGAATTGTAAAATAAATAATTGCAAAAGGAAAATATTTACATGGTAAAATCCCTAATCTACCCTTAATGTTGTTTCTAGAATTCCACAACTGTGCAGCTTATGAGATGCATGATGGAGGACACACGTCTTAATCATAGCAATCTTTGAGAACCTTAGATGTTCTTTCTCTCAACTAGGTCACGTCTCCTTCTCCTTCTGTAATCGGAGACTCATCGAAAATGGTAGAATGAAGATTTTGTCCGGCAACACCCTTCTATATCCTGTATGTGATTTGGCTTTGATAAATGGTTGTTAACTCTTCATGTTCGAAGAATAGTTCAACCTATTTGTGTTAAGCACTAATAAAATTAATTAGAAAGAGTTAACTTTATAGTATTAAGTATAAGAATGATTCTTACCTTATCCATGTTAACAATTTTCATGTACCAACAAGCCTTGGAAGCGTTAAAGTGCCTCAGCCCCATGTTTGAATTTCTCTTTTCAGCAATGCAGCAGTAAGTTATAGGAGGAACAAAAGCGTAGCTTGGAGAGAAACACATAATTCCAATCATACATGTTCATATTTGTTTGGTTAAATGCACACATTTAGATTAATTGTACTATTGATTTGGACCTTTGTCATTGGTGATTGAATTTATTTATCCTCTTGTGTGGATAAGTGATTCTAATTCAGTTGCAGTCATATATTTCTCTTCCTTGGGACGACACATGCCTACTTATTTGGGATATCTGGCCTGCACTTCTCTTCTATTTCCCGATCTCTTTCTTTATTCTTACTTCATGGTTTCTGTTTCTGTGCTTTTCTCTCTGAAAACGAGTTGTTACATGCTGTTTTTGAAAAATTGGTCTGCACACACTTGTGGATCGAACCTCCAAGATACAGGACGACTCTTATGAGCACTGGTTCGGTTTTTACGGTCTTGCATTATTGCTATTGATAATTCTTTTGAATATAAATTTTAACTAATTTCTATTAGATGTTAGTAATTATACCTGATTTATACATGCATTGTCTCTTTGATGTATTTTGTCTTTGTTACCAAAAATTCAAGGTATCAAAAGTGATTGTAATTTTGAAGTGGACCTTACAGCCATGGTATTTGATGATATGTCTAAGTCATCTTATTGGGAGTATACTGTTGTGTCCTCCTCCTACTTTGGCTGCAGACAGTGAAATCTCTAGGAGGACTGAGTAAGGAATCTTCCAGAAGAAATTCAATTTATCTTGTGGGGCCACTATTCAAGACTTAAGGTCACCATTTGGCTATAACCGCCGTCCACACACTAAAGATGTAAGGTATGATTTTCAGTTACATGTTATTGATACATTCTTTTTTGCTTTGTTTGGTAGGCTGTTCTACCTTTTTTTTGAAATTGCAGAATAGTAAAAGTGCACGAATCATCTGGTGTGGCTTTCTCCACTACCATTATTCGTCCCATTTTTATTCTTATAAAATTTAAATAATTCACTTGAGAAAACTTGAGGGGCATATTGATACTGAAAATACTTTATAAAGTATGAATGATACAAAACTCGCATCAGCCTTATTATTTTTCCTTTGGAATTGGAATGCTACAAGCTTGGACTTCTTTTAATTTCTTATGCGTTACTTTTACCAATATACTTTCTATGTGAAAAATATTTCTGCTTATTTTTCATTTGAGGTGATGGTGTTTTGCTATGTTTCTATTATTAATATGTTATTCATCTTGAAGTCAGTGATTCATTTGCGTTAAGCTTCTTCCAGATTGATTTTCCAGGCTAAAATGGCAAGAACTTGCCTCCTTTCACTTAAGCGTTACTGTAAAATATGGGTTCATCAAATTTCTCTTATAATATTTTTTATTGGGAGGTTCCTTCCATACCATCATATTTAACTCTTGGTTTGTACATACATAGAGGGAATAAACTTCTACATAGGATGGTAATAGTATAAGGAGAATCTTAACTAACATAGCTGGTGACCATATGCGATATAGCCGTTCAAAGTGTCTTCGCCTTGTACATTCTGTATATTGCCTTTTCATGTTTCCTATGTGTTATTTCGAGCTTAACTTTTTTCTCATGCTCATATCTCAAGGATGTACTTGAGGTTTCTTAGAATAGTTCTCAAGATTTTATCTTTTGTTGACTCATGAGTATAACAATGACTGCTTTTAACAAATCGTGGCAATATTTAGTGACTTTTTGGTGTTTACAGAGCATAATTTCTTTGCTGCAGTTGAAAAAATGTTAATGTTTGTAGAGTGGACAAAGAAAAATTGTCACTTTTTAGCTTTCTTCAGTTGGAGTCGCCTATGGAGCAACTCTGCCATTTGATGTGTGAAAGAAAGGAGAAAATAGTAAATCACCTACTTCTTCATTGTGAGATGGCTAAGAGATCAAAAACATGGTGACATCATTTGGAATAACACTACTCCTAAAGTGATTTTCTCTACTTTAAAAGGAGTTATGTTATTATCCAATTACCTTCTCCTTTTTCATTTGACATTTGGAAGTTCTAATATCTGGAGTGTGCCTCAATTCTTATGAAATTTTAAATACCTTTATAGGTCGTAGGAGACATTTCTAGAAATTTGATTTTAAATCCTATGGCACGAAAGTTGACGTTCATTGCTGATGGAGCATGAAAGCAACTCTATAGGTGGCTTTGGTGCACTGTCTGAAAAAAGCTTTTGTCAAAGAAAGAATTAAGGGAAACAGAAGTTGATAGCTTATAATCCCTTGGATATATAGTTTAACTTTGTAAATCTTTTGGTTTGCTGAATTCCTTGAATGAGTAGTGGAACTTTAATAATGTTTAATAAGTACAGTTCACAAGAGCAAATTAGTGTTGTTTAACTATACTCTGAACTTCTCTTCTTATACAATATGATGTTGTATGAAAATTCGTGTCTCCTGCATTCAAACTTGTGCTCTCACTTTGCCAGCAACATTTCTACTGCTCAACATCGCTGAGACTTCAAATTTCTCCATATTATTTATTCATGTTTCTGCTGCTACTCAAGTTTTTCTTAAAGCGTTCCTAAAACGTTGAATATGCACAGGATGTTGGGCCTGTGCTTAGCACGGGCATACAATTCTAGTTATTATATATTAGAAGTGACAGTTAAGGTGGGACGAACATGGCACTACGTAATTGTACAAAAAGCTATTTTAGTTGTACTGTAAAGTTGGGACAATATATATCTTCAGTTGTGAATCGATTTGCGCCTCTCCGTAGGAACACATGTACAACACTATTGTCAAACACGTGTACTACTTTCTTCTCCACGAAACACGTGTAGAGTATCTTTAGAAATTAGGAATAATTCTTGATAGTTAAATCAAAATTTATTCTTTCCCTTCTTGCTTTACTAATTTTGCTCTGCTTTTGTTCTTCCGAGTTCCTTTCATGTTGCTCTCTTTGGTTCATCAGACTAGAAGTGCCACAAAGATATCTCATTATTCACTTCACCCCATTCCAATGCTCTCTTCCTAGATTAGAACTAAAACGGCTGACAATACTAACAACATGAGCAATATCTTGTCTTGTACAAATAATTACATACATCAAACTGCCAACAACTGAAGCATAAGAAACTTTCTTCATATCTTCCTTCTAATCATCACCGGATGCACACTACTTCATGCTCAATTTGAAGTGCATAGCCAAAGCTGTACTGACAATCTTAGTTTTATCCATGTTGAATCTGTGAAGTACTTTCTGAATGTACTTCTCTTGTGATAACCACAACTTCTTGGCCTCACTGTCACGAACAATCTGCATGCCATGAATCTGTCTTGCTCGTCCTAAGTATTTCATAGCAAATGACTTGCTTCAACTTCTGAATCCTGCAAGGATTATGACCAACAACAAGCATGTCATCAACATAAAGTAATAAGATAATAAAGCCATCATCAGAGAATTTTTGTACAAAAACACAATAATTTGAAGAAGTCTTCTTGAAGCCCCGTTGAGTCATAAAAGAACCAAACTTTATGTACCACTGCCTAAGAGCTTGTTTCAAACCATACAAGCTCTTGTTCAACTTGCAAATAAAATTCTCTTTTCCCTTGACTTCAAAACCTTCTAGTTGTTCCATATAATTTTTTTCATCTAAGTCACCATGGAAAAAAATAGTTTTGACATCCATTTGCTCAACCTCTAAATCTAGACTTGTAGTCAAGCCCAGAACAACCCGAATGGATGACATCTTCAAAGATTTCATCAAAATCAACTCCTTTTTTATATTAAATTCCTTGACAACCAATCTAGACTTGTACCGTGGAACTGGGTTACCATCTTCATGATTCACCCCGAAAATTCACCTATTTTTCAAAGCTTTAACGAGAGAAAAATAAAGCCTACAAAAATGGTCGCATCGACCAAGCACGTAAGAGCCATTGTCGTCAGCCTAATGAGCCTCAGGGCCATACACACAAAAGGTCGCATTGACCTAAAGCGTAAGAGCCATTGTCACCAGCTTGAAATCTGAAAACTTGAGGGTCAAAATGAGCTCGAGTCATAACCCGATTTGGAGACCAGACCCAAAATAGTTAACTATACATGCCTAAGGGCAAAGCATAAGAGCAATTGTCGCCAGCCTAATGAGCCTCAGGGTCATACACACAAAAGGTCGCATCGACCTAAAGCCTAAGAGCCACTGTCACCAGCTTGAAATCTGAAAACTTGAGGGTCAAAATGAGCTTGAGTCGTAACCCGATTCGGAGATCGGACCCAAAATAATTAACTATACATGCCTAAGGGCAAAGCGTAAGAGCCATTGTCTCCAGCCTATTGAGCCTTAGGGACACACACATAAAAGGTCGCTTCGACCCAAGACGTAGAGCCATTGTCGCCAGCCCACGTAAATTCGAAAACTTGAGGGTCGATTGAGCTCGAATCGAAACCCGACTCAGAGACTGAACCTAAAATAGTCAACTACATATGCCTAAAGGTAAAGCATAAGAGCCATTATCGTCAGCCTGATGAGCCCCAGGGCCACCCGCACATAAGGTCGCTCTAACCCAATGCGCAAGAGCCCAAGCCCAGCTCGAGGTCCTAAAAACTTGAGGGTCAGACGGACCCAAGTCGAGATCTAACTTGGAGACTGAGCTCGATCTAATAGAAATGCCTGAAAGCAAAAATGCAAAAGCTCAAATGCTAGATTACTCTAAGAAGTAACCGACTCAGTGTATACGAGTCACTATCATTAGTCTCGATGATAGTGAAGCCTGGGGGTCTAACCCCAAGATGGGACCCTGGTTCAAAAGTCAAAGAACATCACATAGCATTTTCAAAAAGCAAAAAGGAAAGGAGGATCAAAAAATAAAAACCCTTCTTATAACCTCCGGGGGAATGCTTACAAATCTTGAAAAAACCCTTACAAAGAAAGAACCAAACAGAACCCTAATCTACCATCGAAAGGGAGGTTTCCGGTGTCTCCACCAAAGATTGCATCCCGACGACTATGGGTCCTTTAGCAGCCTCTCTTCAACGGCCTCCTCTCCACCGAGGGCTCCGCCGTCTCCTTTGTCACCTCCTTTGCCACCGCTCGGCGCACCCCCAAAAGTAAGCAAGGCGGCATCTCTCTTCTCCAGGGTCTCCTTTCTCTCGAATTCAGCAGGCAAAATGATATCTCCCACACGTATATCCACTACCTGAGTTAACCTCGGCCCGGTCCCCTCGGGTACCCCTCCAGCTTGGGCGCTTATCACAATGGCATCTTCTCCATGCAAAGATATAAGTGTCTCATCTTTAGTCTTGATCATGGATAATGCAGCCACCAACTCGCAATGTAGATCCCTGTACTTGCCATTATCCTCTCTCGCCTCACTAAGCTGATGCCCAACCAATGTCGCCTTCTCCTGAAGAGCATCTCTCTCGGGAGATATCTCTCTCACGCCATTTGAGTTTGGAGTCTTTGGCCCGAAGATCCTCACTCAGCAGGGCACATTCCTTCTCGAACTACACAAATAAGATCCAAGATGTTAAAACATTGGGATCTGGCAAAACATTCAAATAAAGACAAACGGGAACTAGGTAACCTGCTCAGCAAGGAGAGCCTTCTCACACTCAAGGCGGGTCACCTCAACCTGATACTGAGTGAAAGTTAGATTGTAAAGCACTTTGGCCTAAAGCCACGCAAGAAGACAAGTTAGATAGAAAAAGGTTGAGCCAACCAAGGCCCGAGCAATAGACTGGGAAAGTGAAGATTACATGCTTGCAAAGCCTGCTCATTTTACCAACGACGAGGGAAGCATCGACCTCAGGAACTCCCTCAGAGACGGTCAGGGGCCTTTCGGGCACATCTTCAGGTTTGACAAGCATCCCCACATCAAGAGTTTCTTCGCGCAGGTCATCCTGCACTCCTTTGAAAAGTAGGTTCGTTTCCTGAGGAGAATCAATCACGACCACAATACTGGCAAGGTCAGTCGGGGCCATCCCTTGTCCATTCGGGGTCCCTGAACTAGGCTCCTCCAAATCACCTAAGGAAGGCACCTCAGATCGAGGAGAACTCTGACCACCGGCCAGCTTAGGGGCAGAACCTGATACTTCCTCAATCGTCTCTCCACCACAAAGTGGGGCTGCAATAGCATCAATCTCCGGCTCGGAAGCCACCATCTCTACGACCCTAGGATCAGCTAGGTTTATCCCTCCCTCGGGCATCGTCAAGAAGCTATTTTCCTCCTCACCCTCAACTCGAGGGTTTCCCGACATTTTCGGAGTTAGATTTGCCGAGTCGGCTTTTGTCTCTTATGCCTTAATCCTCTTTGATTCGAAAGGTCTATCTAACGGATCCCCTTGTCTTTTCTTCCCTTCATGGGGTACCGAAGAGCCTTCCCCGCTGGGTAAAGCTCCCTTCATCAAGGGGACTTCCCCCAAACCTACACAAAGGCAAGAGGTAAGCGCAGGGAATGTGAGAGCCTCCAGTAGCGATTTAAGTCGAAAGGGATGACTACGACAAGGGTAGAGGCTCACCATGATCCTTGGCTTCCCACCGGGACTGGGATAAATCACTCCACACTCGCTTAGCATACGGGAAAATTGAGTACAAATGACCTACCCAATCTTGGAGGTCCGAAACTGTGCCGGGGTAAATTGCTGCGGCTGTAGTAACAAAAAAAAAATAATACATGTTAAATGCTTGAAAGAACATAGTTGGAGAGAAGCAAGGGAAGGTAAAGTAGCATGTCTACTTACGCTCCACATTCCACCTCTGGACGAACGGTATATTTCCCACCGGGATCAGGTTGGAAGTCCTAACCCGGACAAATCGGCTTATCCATCCCCCTTTTCTGTTCTCCTCAGTATAGGCAAAGAGGGACCTCGGGGCTCGGAAGCGGAGTTTGACTAAACCCCCACGGAAGAGACGGGGGCTGTACATCCTGATCAGATGGTCAAGAGTGAAGGGTATCTCCCCGATCATGTTCACGTAGTACCTGATCATGTAAACAATGCGCCAGAATGAAGGATGGATCTGGCCAAGGGTCACTTGACATCGTTGGCAGAAGTCGAGAATCATGGGGTCGATCGGGGCGAAGATGGCCCCACTGGCCCCAGAGTAAACGGATAGGTATACGCACTGAGGAAACCTATTTTGTGTGTCATAATATCCTCCTCCAGAGAAGGGATCTCCATAAACACTTCATGCCCCCAGCGACAATCAACTTTCACTCTTTCGATGTCTGTTATCGAGCTAATATATCGAGTCACGGACTCGCTATGCCCCGGCTTCGAAGAAAGTCTCTCAGCCCTGAAATCAGAAGATATCACGAAAGACCCTGGAACACATTCCTCCGCACGAGGAGGAATCGTCACTTCACCTTGAGATAGGAGCGAAGGGGACGAGGCCACAACCTCCTGAGAAGTGGAAGCGGAAGTTTTCGCCATTTCTAGAAATTTTCAGAAGAAGAAGGAGAGTTGCATTCCTAAGAAAAAGCGAAAGCGAAGGAAGAACGAACCTTTTCTGAGTTTTGGGAATACAATGAGTTGTAGAAAATAAGAAGGGGAGTATTTATAGAAACCCCGCGTGCGCATTGAAGAAGGCCAAGAGACAGCCAATTGCCATAGTCAATGTGAAAATCTTCAGGGGCTGTGTGTGCATCATGTCTTGGCGCCTTGTGCCTTGCGTCATTACAAGAGCATCGGAGGAGGAAGAAATTCAAGGTCGTTTCTTATCACTTTCACTCTAAGAAACGCAAAGACTATCTGTGTACGGTAAAATCGAGGGTGACCAATTTTCTTATCATTATGGTGCCCCATGAACGTGATTCTCGAGGCTCGAGACCGAGGTCGGGGTTCACTGTCAAGGGTCGTCGGGGTCCGATCTCGGGGAAGTACAGACCAATGGCTATATTGGGAAAGAGGGAAGTTCCCAAGATACTTGGCTAAGACTGACAGAGCCTAGTAGGCTATTCTAAACACAATATAGGGCGTCATGACATCATATCTAGCTGTCCCATCCTTGTATCCGAGTAGTTAATGTATTTTGTACTATATTAGGATTCTTCCCATCCTATATAAGGGTCATTCCTATCATTCTTGTAAACTCTGTTGCTCCAGCTTCTCCATAAGAAATATAGAAAAACATTTTCTTTTGCTTTCCCATATATTCTCTTGATATTATTGCTTTCATTTATTACCTTCTTATTTGTTCATCATTTATTGCTTATCATTGGCCATAAAGAGTCCTCTTTAATCATCTTATAATTGTTATCCCTACCCCGGGTACCCTCAACAGCTCGCGGTCGAACCCCGGGATCGACCTCGAGGCCCAGAATCGACAAGCTCGAGGTCCTAAGCAATTGGCATATCGGTTTGGTTATAGATCCCTCCTTAACTTTATTTTGTCTTTAAGTCTCATATACTTAGCATCAACGGTTTAACAAACTAGCATAAAAATAGATCACGTATTTTTAGAGTCCCATCAACAAATTTAATTGTTATTACCATTTTTATGGTAAACACCATCGATAGGCCTGGTGATCCTCGATTTTTGTCAAGAATATCGAGTGACGCTTGGTCAGATTTATCCTTTTTTTGGAGAATTGTCTATTTGCTTAGACATTTCTTGAACATGGTCGAGGGGATGTCTTTCACCCTCGATCACCTGATTAGATTGTATAGCCCACGCCTCTATCAATGGGGCCTAGTCAAACTGCGACATCATTTTGCCAAAGCATTTTTTGCCAATACTGATGAAGATAAGGACCGAGGGTGGATAAGATGCTTTGTTCGAGTTAGAACTTCGAATCTCATCCGTGCAGAGAATATGCCATTCCCCGAGGAATGGAATATGAGGTGTAAGTGTTGCTACACCGAGCATGTTTTATCATCTGAATGTCCTCTTTCGAACTAACTCCTTTGTTGTTTGAATTGATTTCTTTCTGATTGCTTAGCCACTGTGTGGTTCCCTGGCACGGTCAACGACCTCCCGGGCTGGGTTAGACTTATAGACTCCGCCTCTCCATATGATAAGCACGTTTGGCATGATCTGGACAAAACTAGATGTGAGGCCAATAATCATGGTACGCCCTCGCCATTATCACTTCCAAATCCCTTATGAATGGATTTATTGGTAGTGTGTTTAACATTTTATACCTGTGTAGGCCTCGGGGAAGCCATTTCAATGAGATCGCGTCCTCCCGGTGATGAGGAGACTCAAAGACCTACCAAAGGTAGAAAGAGAAAGGAGGAGACGCTGGCGGAGTCCCCAAAACCAAAAAGAGCCAAGGCTCGAAAGCCCAGGACCAATGCAACGGTCCTAACTTTGGCAGCAGCTAAGAGTCTTCATGCTGAAGATAATGATGGCTGCCCATTGATACACAGGGCAAGATGAAGCACTGATGTGTTGACGGTTGCCGGACAGAAAACTGCCGAGTCAGAGGTGGCCGATGTGGTCCCACCTCGTGTTGAGGAACCCCTCGAGGAGAGGGTTTGGGTGCAGTTCTCAAGCTGACTACTGAATAGGATTCAACTTGCGCTGATGAACACTTGTTCGACATTTTTGGAGGATCCAGCTCTAAGGCCCTTCAAGGGAAAGAAGAAGCCTCGATAAAGGTTGATTTCATGGGCGGTCTTCAATTAGGCCCGTCGTTTTCCCCAGGGAAAATACGGGTTGCCCAGAAAAGGGATAACACCGATGTGGGGACTTCCCGGGGGTAGGATGAGATGTTTGGAGATTTATTTGCTGGCATTGAAGAGGATGATGATTTCAATTCCCCAGTCGCTCTCGAGGAGGCTGCGAAACTCCAAAAACGGGTAATTTTGACATAACCTTTGAGCCTTGAGTTTTGATCTTTGTTTTCCTAACTTCTTTCCTTTGTGTTATAGGTCACGATGTTGTATGACCAGGCCTTCCCCAAGTTAAGAGCAGAACTGACTCACAGTGAGGAGGAGTTCGAGAAACTCGCCACAGAGTCGAAAGAGCTAAAAACTATATGCACCCGAAAGGAGGAGAAACTGAATAGTCTTCGAGTAAGCTCGGAAAAAGTGCTCCAAGAGTGGGCCAATTTCATTGAGCAGGTAGTTTGGTATTCATGAGCTTGCTTGCCATTTTCATAACTTGGTGTTTACTGCCTTAGCTCAGCACTGTAGATCAAGCAAAAGGATGCCCTAGCGGAGCAGCTTCGGGAAGAGATTGCGGCCAAGGATGCCGAGATACATGAGCTAACGCAGTGCAAAGATAGCATGGCTTTTGAAAGGGATACTCTCCGAGGGGAGCTGGCCTCGACCCAGGGCCTTCTTCAAGGTGCTAAGGATGAGGCTCACAATTTCTAGGTGCTTCATGCCGAGTCGGCTGCTGCGTTATCCATAGCTAAGTCTGAATCCGATGCACTCTTATCCTCGTATCAAAAAGATGTTGATGCAGCAAATACTCGAGCCAGGGTGATATCCGTCGAGGCCGAGCTTAAATTGGCTCCTGCCCTTGCACAAGCTCATTTATAAGCTCGGAGGCAGGCCTTTGAAGAATTTCATGCCAAAGGTTTCGACCTCTCTACCAAGATTAAAGAAGTGAAGGCCTCGGAAAGGGAATTGGAAGCTCCGACTACTTCGGACAAGGTCTCTTCAAGTGGCTCGGGGAGTAGTGAAGATGAAGGCTAGGCCACCCTTTCTCTTTTTACTTCTTCTTTTGCATGCGAACTCCTCGTAGGAGTTTTGTAAATACACTTCTGTAAATATATTTTGGAAAGCAAAAGGATTATCTTGTTTAATGTCTTCAAAGCCTCGCCTTTTAGTGTTCATGCCACAGTCAAGCCTCGAATCTGAATTTAACTCCTTCGAGCTCGATCTAAGAGAAACAGAGACCCTCTAGATTGGGTCGTTCTGGTTTTGATTGCATACCTCCCCTAGGCCGGGTTAGTAAGGACTTGATTTGACCCCTCAATGCCTCGAGCACTGGGTGGCAATGCTATTTCTGTGATGTGACAGTGAAGTGACCGAAATGGCCCTGTCGGTAAATTTCCCAAAAAGTCATAATTGCATCGTAAGATCTGATTGGCTATCAAAGTTAATGAATAGTCACCGCTCTTCTTATATATACTTACTTTCCCTGTTTTGAAGGCTCTGCCGCTTTGCGCAACTACCTTTTTCTGTAGAGTTCCTGTTTTGTGCTAGTTCTAGTGTCGCAATAGATCAAAGCTTTCGCCTGAGTTTTCGTCTTCTCTTCTTTGTGTTGAAGGAGCTATGGCTACCATGCCCAAATCTACTCACCAGGAAGAGGAAAGTCCTGCCACTGCTTCTTCCCCGTTCGGTGGTACACCGCTGGCGTTTGATGAGCTAACTTTGAACTGTTTTGTCTCGAAGAGAGACTTTATGATGGAGAAACCTCTCGATGTTCCAGGCCATCGAGAGCATGCATAGAGGTTCATTCGATCAATAGAAGAAAGACACCTCGAGGCTGTGAGGAGAGACTGCGGATGGGAAGAAAAAGTTAGGGTGCAGGTACCCTCTCGGGAAGAGGATATCATGGCCCATGTAGAGGGGTTCCTGAACGTATACACGTACCCATTTACGTTGGGTCCTCTTGACCGACTCGTGCTCGAATTCTGTCGAAAACACCTAGTTACTTTGGCTAAGATCCATCCTTCTTTCTGGCAGATTGTGCTAATAATGAGATTTTTTGCTGAAAAGGCCAAGCTCGAGTCCACTCTTATCCATCTCCTCAGATTGTATCGGCCTTTACATCATCGAGGTCTAATTACATTACACCGTTGATCCACCATGCCCTTTATCTCCAATGATGAAGGAGGACAAGGATAGAGGATGGATGAGTCAATTTGTTCGAGTGAGGACTGTTGATATTATTCATGCAAAGTTCCTGTCATTTACTGAGAAATAGAATTTCAACCATAAGTGATGCATTGTATTCTGTTATTTTTGTTCTCGGTAGAGCCAGACTCCATAAGGGTGGTTTCTTTCCATTTTTGTAGCGACCCATGGATGGCAAATGAAGCCCCTGATCTTGCGGGCTGGGTCCACAAACTGGTGGCATGTTCGACTTATGACGAGGGCAATTGGCGAGATTTGTCGAAGGGCAAATGGGAGGCTAAGCATCATGGTATGTGATACGTAGTCCCTTTATTGAGGAGTACTTTCCCTTTCTTTTGCACTAATTTTTTAGTTGTAGGCATTGGTGAATTTTCTAAGGTAATACCGTCCCATTTCGAGGAGGAGGAAAGGACCTTCAATCTCAAAGACAGAGAAAGATAATAAAAGCAAAAGGCCCTCGGAGGACAAGGATCCCCACAACAAAGCAAGATCCTCCCGGAGGCGCAAGGAGGACGTTGTTGCTGATGAAGGCTTCATTTTTATCGATCGCTCTATGGACATCAATGCACCAGAGTGGGTGAATCTATATTGAAGGCTCGAACCAGGAAACCTCCCGAAGCTATTGATCCTGCGGGACTCGGGGCCCCTAGTCTCAAGGGAGGGATTCCACAAGCGAGGAAAGGTGGAGGTCCTTCGTTACCTAATTTGGCAGCTGGTTCTCGGATGTTGGGAAACACTCCGAGGGGAATGGGCTTCGGCATTTCTTCGTCTAGTCAGAGTGCCTCGAGTTACTATGCCAGGATTGATGAGACCGAGCTGGTAGATGTGAAGTCAAACTTCGAGAAAGCCTAGTGGCTCAGCTCTATGGTGAGTTTTGAAGTTATTATAAATTTTTCAATCTTCATATTTTCTCCTCTTTAACTGAACTTTTCTTTCTCATAGGCCTTCGATAAGCTCAAGTCTGGGCTTCTTCGCTGTGAGGCTAAATTGCGTAGAGCTTTGAATGGGGAGAGATCTCTCAATCTTCTTTGTGACAAGAAGACAAGAGAGCTGATACATCTTTGATCGGAGTTGGACCAAAGCCGAGATTTTGGAGGCAACCTCGAGAAACAAGTAAGTTCTATTTTGAGGGAATATAGGCTTCTTCTCCCATTTTCCAAAACTTATATTTTGGTATCTCAGTTGCAGAAAAAGACAGAGACGTTGGAGCGCCTTTGAGACAAAATCAACCATGCCAATTCAGAATGCAATGATTTAAAGGCACATATCGATGTTCATGTTACGGCCAAAAGGAATGCTTTGTCTAAGGCCTCTGCCCTCGAGATACAGCTTCATAATGCTCGAGAAGGTGACTTAGTCCAGACGAGCAGAATTGCTAAGCTTGAAATAGATCTTTTGATGCTGAAGGCCGAAGTCGTGGACGCTCCAGCCAAAGCGAGGAGGTCAGATCAAAGGCCAATAAGAAGGTGTTCGTCTATCTGAACGATGCTGCTGAAGCTCGTACGAAGTTGAGGGGGGCTTCCGACCGAGAGAGGAGAAGCAAGGAATATGCCCAGTGCAAATCCCGGAGGGAAACTCTCGAGAAGATTCATGGTAAGGGCTTCGATCTCTCGGAGGAGATAGAGCAGGCCAAGGCAGATGAGTTTGACACTAAGTTCCTCATTTTTGATGATGAAGACGACGAGGAGGGGGCCGATGAGGGAGCTGGTCCTGATGGGGCCGATGGTGACATAGTACCCAAAGGGGGAAAGGCTAAGTTCCCGAGGGTAGACTAGGTTTTTCTTTCTTGTTCTTTGTATAGGGCTCCCTGCGGGGGTGGTGTAAATGTACCTTTGTACCATCATTCATAATAACAAAGGAAACCTTTGGTTTTCCCTCCATATGAATTTCCACTTGTTTGTGTCCTTGTATGTTTTGAGTGTTGATGCTTGTCGATAATTAGTCCGATATGTTGAACTTTTAAGATAGGAACCCTTAGGTTATGCTTGATGAGTAATTGATGATAGTTAACCGTTCAGGGCTCGGTCCTCGAATCAAGTTTTGACTCAGGCTCATTGACCCTTAGGTTTTCGACATACTGGCCCTTAGGCTCTTATGTATTGGCCCTTAGTCTCTTTAGGCTGGCCTTTAGGCTCTTACGCATGGGCACTTAGGGTCTTTAGGCTAGCCCTTAGGCTCTTACTCATTGGTCCTTAGGCACTTTTTAGATTGGGTCAATGCGACCTCTGATATGGCTATAGTTTTCCTCATTTCGGCTGAAGTTTTGATTATGCCTTGGCATGTTTTGTGTTCATCCAACTCTTCGATGGATCAAATAAGAACCTCGATGACGAATCAATATGTGAGGTTGATTGAAGGCTAATTTTTTGAAGCCTTTTGTTAAAGGTTGATTGTGTTGAAGCCTTGTCATTGTGTAGAGTTAATATGATCGAAGCTCCTTTTGCTTATGTCGAGGGTAGCTCTATTAACCGGTTATTTTTGAAGTATTTGAAGGCCTTTAGTTTTATGGTAGCGATTGGACATCTCAGAGTCGGGTTAATTTGGACAGAGCCTTTTGTCACAACCGTAGTCGATAGTCCTCGGGGTGAGATGACCTCAGCGTCTATATCGAGGGCATGCCTTTTTAGGGGTCTTAAGTGTTCAATATATAGCCTCAATCTTAATATTGGGGTTATGCCTTTTTAAGGTCTTATAGGTTTTGGCATGCCTCGTCGAGGTCTTTCAGATTTGGTGTTGCCTCATTGAGGTCTTACGAGCTCGAAATTGCCTTATGGAGGTCTTACGAATTCGAGTTTCTGATGGCTTCGATGAGCTGACTGTCGATGACAGTCCCCGAGTGTTCGAGGATTTTTAGCCCTTGACTATCGATAAGAAAAGAGGTGTCGTCAATTATTTGATGTATGCGTACATATTTTATGCCTTCAGAGGCCTAATTATTCCACATGGACACGATTCATTCGACCGTTTGGCCCAATACATCATTCTCCTATCGGGTCCTCCTTGGCATAGTTGAGCTCTTTGAAGGGGCGACCTCCCGGGGTGACGCCCCCCAGTATTTAAGGTTGATCGAAAGGAAGCCTTGAATACTTGATGAGTTCATCCTCAAGTAGCATATGGGTGTTTCCTCGTTAAAAACCTCGCCGGTAAAACCCGTTCGGGATAAAATCCGGTCTAAGGGAAAAAGAGTGCAACACATGCTTTAAAACCTAAGGTCTTCGAGATCTTCGAGCTGGAGGGTGCTTCGATTCCTCTCAATCGGACACCTACAATAAGTTAGTACAAAACATAAATGAAAAGGGATAAGGTTGTACCTTAGCATCGATAGCGTTAGAGCTTCAATCCGTTTTTTATTGCGTGCTCCGAGGACGCGACACGGTCCTTTATTTACTCATTCGGGTGGAACCGAGAGCGTAGGTTGTGGTTGTTATTTGTCTGTTTGCTTGTCTTTTGGCCTCTTCGATGTAGAGGGCATAGATGTCGGCGCTACATCGTGCACCGCAAACATCTCTTTTGCTGCGTGTTGCTCCCCATACATTGCTTTTACTCCATCCTTGGTTGGAAATTTCATCAGTTGATTAAGGGTTGAGGGTACTGCCCTCATACTGTATATCCATGGCCTTCCAAGTAAGGCATTGTATCTCATGTCACTTTCGATGACATGAAACTTGGTATCTTGGATTGTTCAGGCTACGTTAACCGGGAGGGTGATTTCCTCTTTTGTTGTTTCGCCCACCATGTTGAATGCATTGAGGATTCAAGAGGCGGGTACGATCTGGTCGAGCAGTCCGAGCTGCTACACCACTCTTGACCTGATTATGCTGACTGAGCTACCTGGATCCACGAGCACACGTTTAATCTGAATTTTATTCAAAAGGAAAGAAATTACCAGTGCGTCATTGTGAGGCTGAGACAAGGTCTCGTTTTCCTCTTCGCCGAACATGAGAGCATCCTCTGGTATGTAACTCCGAGTTCGCCTTTCCCTAGTGATGGATATTTTTGTCCATTTAAAAACGGGTTCCTGTGGGGCGTCGACCCCTCTAATGATCATGTGGATGACATTGTGTGGCTCTTATGGTACATTTTTTCTATTCCCCTCCCTTTCCCGAAATTGGTTCTTAGCTCGGTCGCTGAGGAATTCTCTAAGGTGCCCCTCACTGATTAGTCGGGCTACCTCCTCTCAAAGCTGCCTGCAGTCCTCGGCCCTATGACCGTGAGTGTCGTGATATTGACACACCAAGTTAGGGTTCCTTTGTGAAGGGTCTGATGGTACGGGTTTAGTCCACTTGGCATCTTTGATTTTCCCTATGGCCGACATGATGCCCGAGACATTGACGTTGAAGTCGTACTCAGATAACTGTGGTGCCTCTACCGGCCCAATGTGCCTATTGAACCCAACTTTACTCATGATTCCCCGAGTGTTTTGACCTTGATCTTCCTTTTGATTGCCTCAGGCATGTTACGCCATGGTGCGTTTCTTTGATCTTCTACATACGGCTAGTATCTTTCTTTGTTTGATTTTGGCTCCCTTTTTGTAAACCTTTGTTCTTTTGTAAAGAGCCTATGGGATATACTAAGCCCGAGGGGGCTCCTAGTTGGTCGTCTTCGAACCTGATCTTTGATTGGTACCTATTGTGCATATCCGTCCATGTCACAACGGGATATTCGATTAAATTTTGTTTTAACTGCCTTGAAGCTACCGAGCTTCGTTCGTTTAAGCCTTGAGTGAAGGCCTACACTGCCTAGTCGTCGGAGACTGGTGGTAATTCCATTCGCTCCATCTGAAAGCGAGATACAAATTCCCTTAGCATCTCGTTTTCTCTTTGTTTAATTTTGAAGACATCAGACTTCCTGGTTGCGACCTTGATAGAACCAGTGTGCTCCCTAACAAAAGAGTCTGCCAACATGGTGAATGAATCAATTAAATTCGGGGGTAGGTTATGATACCACATCATAGCCCCCTTTGACAGTGTTTCTCCAAATTTCTTCAACAAGACGGACTCAATTTTGTTGTCCTTCAAGTCGTTCTTTTTTACAGCACAAGTACAGGCGGTAACGTGCTCATTGGGGTCCATGGTCCCATTATACTTTAGGACATCGAGCATTCTAAATTTTTTCGGGATGGGCTTCGAAGCCGCATTTGATGGGAAAGGCTTCTACATGAACTTCTTTGAATCTATACCCTTCAGAATTGGGGGTGCCCCGAGGATCTGATCGACACTCGAGTTATAAGTCTTCATCCTTTTGTCGTTATCTTCTATCTTCTTTTCTCCTGATTCAATTCTTTTGGTGAGGTCCTCGAGTATTCTCATAATAGCAGGGTTTGTTGCTGACCTGCTGTTGCTCGATCTCTCCTGTACCTGCTCGACTCGAGGAGCCATTTTCGGTGCTACTATGCTTGGGTTTTTTTGTTGACTTTGCAGCTGAGCAATAGCCACTTGTTGTGCTTGCAACATTTCAAAAATGACTTGGAGGCTGACTCCTCCTTCTCCTACTCCTCGTGCTTCTTGGCCTCCAGCTTGGTCTTCCCTGCTTCCGTTCCTTACGGGGTCTGCGACTACTTCCGTGTTTAGGACGTTGTGGGAGCTGATATCAACTGGCTCCACGTTTGGTACTCCCTCAAGGTTTACAAGTGGTACACCCAGTCCTATGCCGCTATATTCTCCAAGTTCTCACTGTTGTGAAGAGGTGCATTTAATGTGCTAGACATGATTAAGCCTGAAATCAAAGAATCTTTGACAAGAAAAAGTGTGAGAGTAACGTGCGTTATCAGAAAACTAGCACAAAAACAATTACTATTATTTTTAGCCCCATGGTGGGCGCCAAACTGTTTACCTTGAATATGGTAACTACAATTATATTTAATTTTGTGGTTCTAAAAATATGTGATTTATTTTAATACCCGTTATTAGGCAGTAGATGCTAAGTGTAAGTGAAGAAAGTAAGAAATGCAAACCAATAGAGTTACAAGGCTGGGCGTCGAGCTGGCTGGAGCAGGGCTTCGAGGTCTAGACGGGCTAACAGCGATGAGCAATTGATAAAGGATCAATGATAATGTGGGCCTCAAAGATGGCCTTTTGCGGTTAATAATGAGCTATAAATGAAGAACAATAAATGAACAATGAAAGAATAAGCAATAACTACGTAGAATAGTTGTTTAAGCAAAGAGCAGAGAATGTTATATTGTATTCAATGTGTTGTATAATGATTCGAATCCCTTCACAAGACGACAAGGGTCCCCCTTATATAGGAGGGGGAATCCCAATATAGTACATGTCTTATAATAACGAGGAAATGCTATTGGTACAACTATATAATGATTTAGTACAGATTAGTACTATTCTTTGCAGACCTGGTCAGCTCTAACTACGTGTATTTGGGAATTTTCCCGCCTCTCCATGACGATCATTGATTGTATTGCTCCGAGGCCGGCCACAGTGAGCCTTCGATACGATCCCTCGAAGGACACACCTCGGGGTCGCACCTCACGCTCTGTTTCGGGTTTCTTCGAGGTTAGGCGTGGGGCGACATAGTAGCCCCAGAATCGAACGCTCCAATTTTGCCCGTATACAAAACTGAAATGTATTCCAAAAATGTTCTCAATTTTTCCAAAAATAGGAACAAATTAATAATATTTAATTGAAAATGAATCAAAAAATCGAAAAAGTCTTTCAAAAGAATTTCAGCACTTAAACTTACGAAAAACAACCCAAAATTTAACAGGGCTTGGTTCTGGAAACAAAAGCCCAAAACCAAAATTTGCCTTTAGAGGTTAGAGGTCAGAGGTTAAAGAAAGGAAATTATTGAATTAAACAATAACAATAAGATTAGTACATTTGCTTAAAAAATGCTATTTTGTTACTCAGACTTTATTTGATTAAGCTATTTTCTTAATAATAATAACCCTTCTTTTCCTTCTTAATTCCAAACGATGTACCTCTTAGTAGGTTGATAAGTCATTTTTTTTTTTATATTTGGTTAAAATTCACAGAAATCTGAGCTTTTATTTAATGTGTATTACGTTGTTTATGTTTAAATCCTACCTGAAAGTCTACACTTGTACAAAATTTTGAATAAATATCTAAATCCGTTGAAGTTCAGAACAAATTTGCAAATTATAGTTTCCTTTCCTGTTCCCATACCTAACTTTTCATTTTTAGTAATGTGTGTATAAGTCCCGTTATTAATGTTCTAGAATAGCATTGTACCCCTTAAACTAAAGGTCCTCTCTACTGAAATCTACGGGATCTGACATTAAAGAATGAGCAGTGAACTCGATGCTCCCTCTATGAAATACTTGAATGAAAGAGCTAGAGAGAGGATTATCTGAAAATGATAACTAACTTCAATTTATTTACAGTACAATATATATATATATATATATATATATATATATATATATATATATGTATATATATATACATCTAAGCTAACTCCACTAATGCTTAACTAACTAACAAGCTGGATCCGTTAATTTACAACTGCAACTAACTGTATAACTTCTCAACTAACATAACTAACTAACAGTAACAATTATAACTTCATAATATTCTACTTCAAGTTGTAGGGTGCATCCTCTGCTACAGCTAAAGCCATACTTTGATACTCAGCTTTTGCTGAACTCCTAGACACTGTCTGTTTTTTTAATTTCCATGAAATTAAGGATGCACCAAGTTTGATCAAATAATCAGTGACAGATCTTCTTGTGTTAGGACAGGCTACTCAGTCTGATTCACACCAACAAGTTAAACTCTACAGGAGTTTCTGACTCAACCAAATACCTTGGCCAGGAGAGCCTTTCAAATACCTTACTACCCTCAATGCAACGTCCCAATGAGATCTCTTTGTCTGCTGCATGAATTGATTTAGTGTTTGAATGACATAACTAATATCTGGTCTAGTGATAGTGATTGACAATAAGTATTTGGTACAGACCAACATCATGCAGAACTTCATCACCTTTAACTCAAAGTGTAGCATCATACTGCACTGTGGTTAGCCTTAGGTTTGTTTCCAAAGGAGTTGCAACTGTCTTGGTTGCACTGAACCCATACTGGATATGAGTTCTAAGACATATTTCTTTTGATTTAGGATTACTCCTTTCTTGGACCTTAGTATTTCAATACCTAAGAAATACTTAAGCTCACCTAGGTCCTTCAGCTTGAATCTTTGATGAAGAACATGTTTTGCCTCAGCTATCATGCCTCATCATTACCAGTGATAAGTAGATCATCAACATATACCAGGATAATCACCAAACTTGCACCCTTTCTCAAAGTGAACAAGGAGTAATCATGATTACTCTACACAAAACCTCCCTCTGTTAAAGCATCAAATAGTTTGATATTCCAATGTCTTAAAGCTTGTTTAAGCCCATATAGAGACTGAAGCAGCTTGCATACCTTTTGCTCCCCTTGTCTTTTGAAGCCTTTAGACATATCCATATACACTTATTCACAGAGATCACCTTGTAAAAAGGCAATGTAAACATCCATTTGATATAGGTTCCAACCCTTGGAAACAGTCAAGGCTATTACTGATCTGACTATAACCATTTTCACTACTGATGAAAAGGTATTACGGTAATCAAGTCCTTCTTGTTGAATTTATCACTTTGCAACAAGTCTAGCCTTGAACCTTTCGACTTCACCATTAGCTTTATACGTAATTTTATACACCTACTTGGACCCTACAGTATGTTTGCCATGTGGTAAGTCAACTACTTCCCATGTTCTATTGTATTCTAGTGCTTTAACCTCTTGTTTCATAGCTTCTACCCATCTTGTATCATTTATCCTACCTGAAGTTCTGAGGTTCTACCAGATTATAAAGGTTTGCTAGGTAGGAATGATATATATGGCTATAGGATATTTGCTAGTTGACTTCCTAGGTGCTATATATTCCTTTATCTAGATGGGCTCTCTAGACTCTCTAATTGACTTTCTGATAGGAGGATGAGGTCCTTCTGCTTGCATGCTCTCAGATGGTGAATCAGTTATGGTGGTCATAGGATTTGGTGTTTGTGCAACTGGTTGAGACATCACACTCTCTTCTTCTGCGGCTATTTCATGTACACCTGCATTCTGATCTTGTTCCTCATTGGTATGATTAACCTCTGAGGTAGGAACATCATAGTTAGGTTGTTCTAAGAAACTATGATCCTCTGAATCAGGTTCAACAACATCTTAAGCAAAGGGGAACTTTGACTCCTTGAAGGCCACATCTCTACTGACAAAGAATTGTCTTGTAGCTAGTTTCATCAGAATATATCCTTTTTATCTCTCATAATATCCCATGAGCACAACTGCTTTTACTCTTTCTGCAAATTTATTCCTTTTTGGAATGATTGTTGCATAGCATAAACATCATATGACTCTTAGATGTGTTAGTGATGGTGGTTTGTTATACATTACTTCATATGAACTCTTTCCTTAAAGTGTTGTTGAAGGAAGCCTATTTATTAATTACACAACAGCTGTAACATACATGCCCTAGTACCTAATAGGCAATTTTGACTGAAACCTTATGGTCCTTGCCACATCCAGAATATGTTTGTGTTTTTCTCTCCACAACACCATTCAGTTGTGGAGTATGAACACAATTACTCTGATGCAAAATTCCCAAACTCGGCAGTAGATCTTTGCACTGAGAGTTCAAAAATTCTGTGCCATTGTCTGATCTCATGATTTTAACCATCTTCCCAAACTGGTTCTTTACCATCAGCAAAAAATTCTTAATGCCAACTATAGTTTCAGACTTAAGTTGTAGCAGATAGATCCAGACATATCTACTAAAATCATCAACAACAGTTAGAAAATAGTATTTCTTGTCAAAAGTAGGAATCTTATAAGGTCCCCAAAGATCCATATTAACAAGAGAGAAAGGAGCTTCAGCTGTGGATGTACTATTAGGAAACATCAGTCTAGTTTGTTTGGCTAATGGAAAGACTGGACAATTATTCAATGACTCACTATTTACATTCTTGCTTAGCAAGGTGATATTTTTCATGGATGGAAGAGATGGATGTCCAAGTCTTTGATGCCATAGCCTGCAATCTTCCTTTATTGCTGCAACAACAACTATGCCTTAATGTGCCTAATTTATGCCATTGACTCCTTTGAATATGTACAAGCCCCCTGTCTCCTTACCAATCCCCTTCACCTTACTACTATAAAGGTCATGAAACAACACAAAGTCAGGATAAAAGTTCACTGAGCAGCAAAGTTCCTTGGTTAGTTTGGAGACTGGGAGGAGGTTAAACTTGAATCCTAGAACATAAAGGACATCATGTATTGCTGTATTGCCAAATATAACAGCCCAACCAGTAAGTGTAATAGGAATCCTATCTCCATTAGGTAAGTAAACCACATTACTAGAAGTCCTAGTAGTCTTATTGTCATTCATCAGTATATTATTGGAAGTTACTATGTGATGACTGGCACCAAAATCTACAATCCACTCGTCTAAATAGTCCTTAGACAATAAGTTACTCATTAACCTGCCATGTTGAGTTGAAAATCAGAAGTTGGATCCTTATTTAACAGCTCAAGGATCTGTTTGTATTGTTCCTCCGTGAAATATGGTACCTCCCCAGTTATTCCTCCTTATACATTACCAACTGAAAGGATCCTTGAGAATGAGCATCATTGTTCCCAAGCACATTGTTGGCTGCAGTGAAATATTGGTGAGATCCACGTCCAAAGCCAAACTGACCCCCATTGCCACGACCATATTGGCCTCCAATGTTGTTACCAGACTTCCTTTGTGCCTTGAAATATTAAGGATACCCAACAATCTTATAGTATTTCTCCTTAGTGTGACCTTTTAGACCACCGTGTTCACATTGCATAAAGGGCTTCTTGCCTTTGTACCCTTGGCCTTTGCGTACCTGCATAGCCATTGGATCATTTTTCTCATTTACTGAACCTAGCCCAGGGGATTGGTGATATTCATCTCTATCACCATGGCATAAGCCTAGTTCAAAGAGGGCTCATTAGCCTTCAAGAGGATTTGTCGTCTAGCTTGATCATATGAATCATTCAAACCGCTGAGAAATAACAGAAGCCTTTATTGTTGAAGATGCTCCTTGTATTATCTCGAGTTTGAGGTTGGTACCAATCCATCATCTTCATTCCATAAACTATTCAGCTTATTAAAATAACTTGAGACTGAATCAGTTCCTTGTGACAAATTGGCAATGGCTCTGTGCAATTGAAAAATGCACATTTGATTCACCTTATCAAACCTTTCCCTCAGATCTTCCCAAATGAGGTGTGCATTCGAAGCATATGCAATTCTACTTAAAAGTTCAGTGGAAACTGTATTCACGATCCATGATAAGATAATGGTATCGCAAGTTTCCCATTGTTCATTCAATTCAGTTGTGAGTGATTCCTTTGTACAAGTGCTAGTCACAAACCCTAACTTTCTCTTTCCTAGAAGGGTAATTTTCATCGTCCTGCTTCATAAATCGTAATTTTCTAATCTTGTAAGCTTCACAGGAATCAAAACAATACCAGGAGTATCCGACGGCCCAAGGTACAGAGGATGAGTATACAGAATTGCAGTTTCCACCATTGATGAGAAGAAAAACAAAATCGAGCTAATTGAGAAGAAGAAATAGATCACCTAGAGGGAGATAGCCAACCTCTGGGATTGATGAGCATCGGTGGCTCTGATACCATGCTGAAATCAACGCGATCTACCATCGAAGAATGAGCAATGAACTCTCTCAATCCATGAGTCTGCACAGAAGCACGAGAATTATAAACCGACGTCAAGATCTTTTTTTTGTTGCTTCCTCGTTTATTTTTTAAGAGCATTTCTAATCCTACATTAATATTACACTAAATCCTATTTTGGTATAATATTTAGTATTTTGGTGCTCAACCCAACACCATTTTGGTGTGTGAATAGTTTTACACCAAATTTAATGTAACACTATGTTTACCATCAAAATCGAATAACAATTGAATTTATATGCGGTTTTAAGGACACGTGATCTAACTTAATACAAATTGAGAAAATCAGATTAATATTGAAATCAATGAGTAAAAAGTAAATGCAAACCACACAAGTTGAATAATCTTGACATTGAAGGTTGGTCATCCTCGAGTCAAAAGTGCCTTAATCGATATCGGAATAGAATGTTAAGATAATAAGAACTAGTAATAACAGTATATTGCTTTGCGATACGTGTTACAATATGTGTTACAAATAATATGACCCCTTTAAATAGTAGGAGAATCTTACTTTGGATACAAACTATAAATGGTAAGGAATCTCATGATTTGCTAATTAATCGGTTTCTCATTGATACGTGCCGAGATTCGGGCTGTGATATTCGATCGGTTGCGGATATTTTGGCCTTCCGTTATTTGGTAATGTTTCCTCGAGCTTATTCGGAGTTGGGGTCAGACCGGAAGTCACGGGCTCGATGATCTTTGAAGACGTACGTTCTGACTTTGTACCGTGGTTCGATGGAACCCGGGGTCAATCTCCAACCCATCTACTTTCAGTCCTGATTTATCAGGCAATAGATTAGACCGGTTTCGACTGTATACAGTCCCTTCATTTTTCGGAGAGTAAACGATGAGAAATGATATGAGCCCTCGATCTTCATCTCGATATTTCGCGCCAGAAATGACAAAATGGACGAAACATCTCGTCAGTCACGTCTTAATGGCATTAAATGTGCGCCAATTGTTGGTCGGTCATTACAGGTTTTGAACTGTTATTTGCAAACTATAAATACCTCCTATTATCTCATTCAAACTTTACTCTCTAAACCCATGCCTTTGTATATTAGAAATTTCTATATCCCCAAATATCAATTTTTTGATTACTCTGAAATCTCTTTATAAAAACCACTGTTCTTCATCCCAAATTATCAAGCATGTCCTTTTAACTTCTTCCTTTCCTTTAACTTTATAAAAAAATGGCGAAGACCTCAAAGTCTATTCCCTAAAAAGAAACTCCCTCTGCTTCGTGACCAGTTGAAGAGGAAAATGTTTCGTCTTGCTGCTACTGAGGAAAAGACACCGGAGCCTCCTTTAAGATGTTCGCTCCTGCGAGGTGCCCAACTGGTGCTGATTTCAACTTCGAAAAACCCTCTTCGGTACCGGGTCGGTGTGAGCTGGTCTTGAGATATATATGCTCGATCACTGACAGTCTCCCCTCCAAGTGGTGCCTACGCCCGATGAAGTGATTACTATCCAAGTGGAGGATTTCTTAAGTGTTTACACTTATCCCTTCACGTTGGGCCATTTGGACCCGCTCATCATTGCCTTCTGTAAGAGGTACTAGGTGACCCTCAGTCAAATTCATCCCTCTTTCTAGAGGATAGTAATTCTCCTCTGCTTCTTCGTAAGTAAAATCGAGAAGTGTCCCTTTACCATCGATCACATCATGTGCCTGTATAGTCCCCGACTCTATCGAGGGGTATTAATAAAACTTGCCGTTGGGCCACTAAGGCCCTATTCTCAAGCACAGATGAGGATCAGGACCGAGGCTGGTTGGGCCGATTCATTCGAGTGAAAACCTCAGATTTAGTCCTAGCCGAGGACATGCCATTTCCCCAGAAATGGAACATGAAACATAAGTATAACCTTGTCTTTAAGATTTCATTTGTTGTTTTTCCTTTTCCTCCCTTCTTATTGATGTTTCATGGTGCAGTTGTTGCTTAGATGCTGGATGAAATTCCTCGACTCAAGGAGTGGGTTGAGGGCATCGTGCTACAGAAAACCTATTCCGAGCGCGCATGGTGTGAACTTTTAAAGGGCCGGTGGGAGGCCCATTCCCATGGTTAGATTCCTCTGCTAAATGAATGACATCTTTCTTGCCACGTTCCTTTTCACTTTTTCTTCCTTTGCAGGTCTTCCTAATGATGTTGAAATGAGGTCTCCGTCCAGTGATGAAGACATCCTCCCCAAATTACCTACTTTGAGGCGGGATAAAGAGAAGAAGAAAAAGGGGCTTCGAGTTCCCCAAACTCGAAGAAGAAAAAACCGAAAAGGAGGCTGCCGACAAACCCAATAAAAGCACTGGAACTCTCCCACCGGACTCAGTCCACCGGTTGAGAGATGAGTCTAAAGAAAAAGAAGAGGCTTTCGAGATGGTGGCTTGTGTGTAAGGCAACATCGCATTGCCTCAAGCTAGGGAGGTTGCTGAGAGGGCAGTGGCTGAGGCCTCTGAACCGGAAAGGGGCGAGGCTGTTTTGTCCCGAGCTGGGGAGGTCAACAAGGAGACCACGTCCGGTACTCCTCGAGCATATCAAAGTGCCCCGAAGGATACACTTATGGTGATATATCTCTTTGACTCACCTTTATTTACCGACTCCATGATCAACGAGGCCCATACGCTGAAAAAATGTTCACACGAGGGGCCTCAAGGGGCGGCAGATTCATTCAATAACATCTTCGATGACATAGATTCTACTACCTCGGAGGATGTCACTGGGTTGGGTGACTTACTGGTACCAAATAAGGTACCGTATTCCGTAGCCAGCAGGTCTTCTTCAAGTCCGAGATTAGTGAACTGATTCCCAGCTCCAAGTATAGATCCTGATCAGAAGCAGTCAATCATTGTATCTATCCCAAAGGATGTCCGGGTTCTCTCTGCCCCCGTGGGGATTGCCAGCTATCTTCATTGCTTGGTGACCGAAGAAGACCAGGCCAAGATGGACGGGGTGGAAGTCCCCTGCCTGTTGAAGGAAGCTCAACAGGCGTTAAATCAGGTAACTTTGAATGCCTCCTTATTATGTTCTTAGATTTAAGTCACAAACAATTGTAACATCTCTATTTGTGTTTGCAGGTCTCGGTGTTTCATCACGAAACTTTTCTCTGATATGAGGAAGAGTTAGACCAACACGAGGCTGAGATTCGGGAGCTTACTGAGAAGAGGGACGCTTACAAGCTTCTCAGTGAGAAACTCCAGGTAGAGCTAGAAGCAACTCGAAAGGAGCATGCTGACCTGGTCGAGCAGGTAAGACGAGTGTTTGAAGTTAGTGATGATGATCCAGACATACTGTCTAATGACCCGAACCCGCAGGTTCAAAAACACTTGACCAGATCGAGCAGCTCCAGGCGGCGGTGGATACAGTAAAAGTTGAGGCTAAAGAATGAAAGAGAAACATGGACTTCTTGGCCTCAGAAAAGGAGACTCCCCACACACAACTGGCTTCGACTGAGGTCCAGCTCCGGGCTGTAGAGGAAAAGGCCTTGGTATAGGCCAAAAAGATTGAGGAGATCCAGTCTCAACTGAGCTTGATGGTTTTTGGCCAAGAAATATGGTGGTTATGGCCGAGGGTGATGAGAGGGTGGCCCAGCATAAGGCCTATGCCGAGGCGGATCAGGACCAAGTGAGAAATATGGTGGAGCATATGAAGTGGCAATCCCGGAGGGAGGCCCTCGAGGGAGTTCAAGCTCAGGGTTTTGACTTGTTTGCTGAAATCAAGAATGTCAAGGTATCTGAAGCCAAGGCCAGGAAGCTAGCTTATCACGAGGAGTAGGATTCCGAGGGGTCTGAAGATTCATATAAGCCCGAAGGTGGCAGAGACCCCAAAGGGGATGACGCGGCCCCCGGCAAAGATTAGGCCACTTAGGATCCTTTTAGACGTTTTTGTCTCTTTTAGGGTCATTTTGGCCGTTGTAGAATTCTGTATCGGGCCATTTGGCCCTTGTAAAAAGAATTTTCGATAAATATATAAGGATTTCTTTCCCTTTCACAGCTTTCAAATTTTTCCCTTTGCTTTATTTTGTGTTCACAAAGATCGAATTGCCTTGGCATGAAATAATTAGGTTATGTTCGAAGTTTCAAACCTTGCCTTTAGATTATTCTATTTTAAGGCGTCTTGGGGGTTCGGTGTTACCGAAAACTTTCTCTCGAAGTAAGTAATTTAGATTATAGTTTTCCGAGGGTAGCCTTTGTAATCGGTTATGAAATTTTTTCTTTTTGAAGGCCTTATTTTTGTTACGGGTCTCGGACATCTCCGAGCCGTGTAAATATGGCCATAGCCTTTAATTCAGGAGTCTCCCAGTGGACTTGCTTTCTCAAGTTATTCGGGCTTGCCTAAGATAACAATCCCCGAGTGGAGGTAGCTCTGGCCTTTAAAATTCGGGGTTGCCTAATAGGTCTTATGCCCTATAGGTCTAATAGTTTGGACCATCCGAGTTTATTTTGGATGGCGGTCCCCGATTGATAGTGATTGTTCGAACTCAGTTTAAAGTGGCCCTTGGTCTCATTACCTTTAGGGGATCAGAAGCAGGGAATTCCTTAAGAAATGTAAAGAAGAAATTTTAAAGGACAAGATGATTGCAAGGAAGAGGCTTCTCTTTATTTTTGTGCATAATAGTAATATATGTGTACATGCTTTGTGTCAGGGTTCGAGCTGTCTATGCGGGCATGGTTCATTTGACTGTTTGGCCTTTTACAATGAATCCTATCGATCGAGACCCTTTAGTTACGAAGTTTCTTTCCTTGCTAAAGTCTATATCAAAGGGTAATGCCCCCCAGTATTCAAGGTTGATTATAGAGAGGCCTCAAATACTATTAATGTGATCTTCCATGCCGGTTCATGACCGGTCTTTCGATTATAAGTTAGCACAATCCATTGTTGCCTAGTTAAAAACCATGCCGGAAAACCCATTTGGGACAAAACTGGTTCAAGGAAAAAAGAGTGCAACGCGTGCTTTTAGACCTAATATTTTGTACCGCTCCTTGTCAGTTACCTGCAAGGGTTAGTTCAAAATATTAGAAATAAAACAAATGGGGTCAGCAGCAATATCGTTTTAGGTGAGTTATATTCCAATTGCTCGGTAATTGTTCACCGTTCATCGTCCCGAGTTTGTAAGACCCTTTTCCGGTGATTTCGATTATATGATATGGCCCTTCCCAATTCGGTCCCAAATTCGCTTGGGTTTCGGGTGTTCAGCGTGACCTTTCTTAGCACTAAGTCCCCAATATTGAAGTATCTAAGGTTGGCTCTTCTATTGTAATATCTCTCGATCTATTGCTTTTGGGCAGCCAACCAAACAAGGGCGACTTCACGCTATTCTTCCAACAGTTCCAAGCTCATATTCATGGCCTCGTCATTTGATTCCTTTGTTGCATATCAGAATCCAATACTTGGCTCTCTGTCTTCGACCAGTATTAGAGCTTTGACGCTGTAAACCAATGAGAATGGAGTGGCCCCAGTACAAGACTTCGGAGTTATGCAATACGCCCAAAGAACTTCAGGCAAGATCTCTCTCCATTTTTCCTTGACATCGGTCAACCTTTTCTTGAGGTTTTAGAGTATGGTTTTGTTGGTCAATTCGGCTTTTCCGTTCCCACTAGGGTGATAAGGTATTGATCGGATCCTTTTGATCTTATGATCCTCGAGAAACTTGGTCACTTGTCTGCCGATATATTGTTTCCCGTTGTCACATATGATTTCGGATAGCATTCTGAACCGACATATGATGTAGTCCCAAATTAAGTCAATTACTTCCTTCTCCCTGACCTTCTAGTACGCTAGTGCTTCAACCCACTAAGAAAAATAGTCAGTCATAAATAATAAAAATTGAGCTTGTCGGGTGCCCATGGAAGAGGGACAACGATGTCCATTCCCCACTTCATGAAGGGCCACGGTGACAAGACCGAATGTAGCAGCTCCCCGGGTTGGTGAATCATCGGAGCATATCTTTGGCATTCATCACATTTTCGTACGAACTCCTTCGCGTCTTTTTCCATATTAACCCAGTAATAGTCGGCTCTTATTACCTTTCGAACCAACGATTCGGCATCTGAATGATTTCCGTAGGTGCCCTCGTGGACTTCCCTTAGAACGTACCTGGTATCCCCTGGTCCCGGGCATATTGCTAGTGGGCCATCAAACATTCTTCTGAACAAGGTTCCATCTTCAGACAAGCTGAATCTGCCTGCCTTTGTGCGTAGGGCCCTCGATTCTTTTGGATCTTAGGGAGTTTCCCGGTCTTCAAATATTCTACATATTTGTTTATCAAATCCCAAGTCAATCTTGTAGAGTTTATTTTGGCGTGGCCTTCTTCTACTACCAATCTCATGAGTTGTACAACTGCCCCCGAGTTGAGCACATTGTCTTCGATCGACGACCCTAAGTTCGCAAGGGCATCGGCCTCGCTATTTTGTTTTCAAGGTACGTACTGTAAAGTACACTCTTTGAACCGATGTGATGTTACCTGTAACTTATTTAGGTATCTTTGCATTCGTTCTTCTTTGGCCTCGAATGCTCCATTAACTTGGTTCACTATGAGGAGGGAGTCGCACTTAGCTTCGATCACCTCCGCCCCCAAGATTTTGGCTAGTTTGAGACTTGCAATCATGGCCTTATATTCGGCCTCGTTGTTAGTCAATTTTACAGTCCTAATAGATTGTCTAACTACATTGCCTGCTGGTGGCTTCAATATGATGCCGAGTCCAGACCCTTTCGCATTCTAGGCATCGTCCGTAAAGAGGGCCCAGATTCTCGAAGACATCCCCGAGTTTACCAACAACTCTTGTTCGAACTTAGGTATTAGGTCTAGCGTAAAGTCGGCCAAGAAGTCTGCCAAAATTTGAGATTTGATGGATGTTTGGGGTCAATACTCAAGATAGTACCCACTGATGTCCACGGCCCATTTGGCCAATCGTCCTGAGAGTTCGAGTTTGTGCATAATATTTTCCAACGAGTAAGTTGTCACAACACATATGGGGTGGCGTTGAAAATCCGATTTTAGTTTCCTAGAGGCGCTTAGCAAAGCGAGAGCCAGTTTTTCCAGGTAAGGGCACCTAGTCTTGGCCTCACATAGGGTCCTGCTAAAGTAGTAAATTGGAAATTACGTACCATGTTCTTCTCAGAACAGGACTCCACTTACCAATATTTTTGATACTGCCAAGTACAAGTACAATTGTCCACCCGCCCTTGGTGTATGAAGCAGCGGCGGGCTCGATAAGTATCATTTTAGTCCCTCTAGGGCCCATTGACACTTCGGGGTCCATGAAAAGTTGTTATTCTTTTTGAGTAGCGAGAAGAATCAGTGACTCTTATCGGAGGACCTTGAGATGAATCGCCCTGGGGCGGCAATACGCCCGGTTAGCCTTTGCACGGCCTTCACATTATCCATTACCATGATATCATCGATAACTTTGATCTTGTCAGGGTTGATCTTGATTCCTCGGTTGGATACCATGAACCCGATTAATTTACTTGATCCGACTCCGAACACACATTTCTTCGGATTTAGCTTCATATTGTACTTTTTCAATATACTAAAGGTTTCCTGCAAATGCTTTAAATGGTCCTCTGCTCGCAAGGACTTAACCAACATATTGTCAATATAAACTTCCATGGATTTCCCTATTTGTTCTTCGAACATCCGGTTTACTAGGTGTTGGTAAGTGGCACTGGCGTTTTTTAACCTAAATGGCATTACATTATAGCAGTATGTGCCATACTTAGTGAAGAAGGAGGTATTTTTCTTGATCATTCGGGTTCATCCGTATTTGGATGTACCCGGAGTGGGCATCGAGAAAAAGGAGGATCTCGTGACCGTCTGTGGCATCGATCATGCGATCGATGTTAGGTAAAGGGAAAGAGTCCTTGGGACATGCTTTATTAAATTTTTGTAATCTACACACATTCTCAGTTTGTTCCCTTTTTTAAGGACTACTACTACGCTTGCTAACAATTCCGGATATTTGAATTCCCGAATGGACCTTATTTTAAGGAGTTTAGTTACCTCGTCCTTGATGAAAAAATGTTTGATCTCAGATTGGGGTCTCCTTTTCTGCTTGACCGGGCGGAATTTCGGATCCAGGCTCAGCTTGTGAATGGTTATCTCCGGTGGGATCCCTGTCATATCAAGATGGGACCAAGCAAAACAGTCTCTGGGGGGGGGGACATTTTTCTATGGTCGGGCCAGTGTAGCTACGATAGGTAGCTTATGTTAGCTATGAGAAATTGAATGAGTTTTTTCCTGAGCTCGAGGGTTAACCCTGTGCCTAGGTATACCTTCCGATCGGGTAGATGTTCGATAAATGTGACTTGCTCCATCTCTTCGACCGTTGATTTTGTAGCATCGGAATCATTGGGGAATATAAAAGATCTAAGAACCCCGTAATCATCGTCTTCATTAGTCCCCAGTTTATTCGATTGGGTCGTGGCTAGTGTCGATAATTTCTATTTAATTTCCTGCTTTGTACTCAAACTTGGTTCCTTCGATGTTGCCAGCGTTGATACCAAAATCACTTCTTCAACTGCAAATATTTCCTTTGCGGTCGGTTGCTCCCCGTAGATCATTTTAATTTCTCCCGGTGTTGGGAATTTTAACACCTGGTGAAGAGCCAAGGGCACTACCCTCATGTTGTGAATCCATGGCCTCCCGAACAGGGCGTTGTACCTCATGTACCCCTCAATCACATAAAACTTGATTTCATGGATGGTCCCAACGACATTTACTGGTAATTTTATTTCTCCCTTAGCAGTTTCACATGAAATGTTGAATCCGTTTAGCACTTGACCTGCAGGCACCATTTGGTCCTGTAGGCCGAGTTGTTCTATGACCCTCGATCGAATGATGTTGGCCGAACTACCTGGATCAATTTACACACGTTTAACTCGAGATTTGTTCATGAGTACAGCTATTACTAGTGCATCATTATAGAGCTGTATGATTCCTTCTGTGTCCTCGTCGCTGAAAGACAAAGTTCCTTCTGGTATGTAATCTCGAGTTCGTTTCTCCCTTGTAATGGATACTTTTCTGTGCTTTAACATTGGACTTTGAGGAACACCGACCCCTCCGATGATCATGTGAATGACGTGCTGAGGTTCTTCTTGATCCGTTTGTTTATTAGAGTCCACATTTCTGAAATGGTTCTTTGTTCGATCACTCAGAATTCTCGAAGATGACCGTTGTTGAAAAACTAGGCTACCTCCTCCCTCAACTGTCGGCAATCCTCTATTTTGTGGCCGTGAGTGCCATGATATTTGCACAACTAGTTTGGATCCCTTTGGGCTTGGTTGGATTGTAGAGGTCAAGGCTATTTGGTATCTTTGATGTGTCCGATAGCCGATATGATGGCAGAAACATCAATGTTAAAGTTATATTCTGATAACCATGGTGCTTCTTTAGGTCTGATGGGCCTATCGAAATCGTTCTTGCTCATATTCCCCTAGCTACTTTGGCCTAGGTCATTTCTTCTTTCATTTCGCATAGAACTCTGTCCGAACCCACTGTTTCTTTGATCCTCACTGTACGGCTGATACCGATCCCTCACCGTCGATGGGTCTAACAGGATAAACAGACCCGAAAGGAGCCCCGAGTTGATCATCTTCGACTATGATCTTCGATTGATATCGGTTATGCACATCAACCCAAGTGATAGTAAGATATTCTATTAGATTCTGCTTCAATTGTTGTGAAGCTATTGAACTTGAACATTGAGTCCTTGGGTAAAAGTTTGAACGCCCCAATCATCAGCGACTGGTGGCAAGTCCATCTATTCTATTTGAAACCGAGATACAAACTCGCTAAACATTTCATTATCCTCTTGCCTTACTTTGAAGAGGTCTAATTTCCTAGTTTTGACCTTGATAGCCCCAGCGTGTACTTTCATAAAAGAGTCTGCAAGCATAGCAAATGAGTCAATAGAATTATGGGGTAAGTTGTGATACCATATCATAGCTCCCTTTGACAGGGTTTCTCCGAATTTCTTCAGTAAGACAGACTCGATCTCATCATACTCCAAGTCCTTTCCTTTGATGGCGCATGTGTATGAAGTGACATGCTCATTTGGGTCGGTCGTTCCATTGTACTTAGGAATCCCGACCATGCAGAATTTTTAGGGATCGGCTTTGGAGCCGCACTCAAAGGAAAAGGTTTTTGTACAAACTTCTTGGAATCCAAGCCTTTCAATATCGGCGGTGCTCCCAGTATCTGGTCGACCCTAGAATTGTTGGTTTCCACCTTTTTGTCGTTTGCTTCGATTTTCTTCTCCCTTGATTCCATTCATTTTGTCAGCTCCTCGAGTATTTTTATGATCTCGAGATTATTACCCAACTCGTTCCCACTCGACCTTTCCGTGATCGGTTCCTCCCTACGAGTCTCTTGAGATGGGTCGGGCTCGATCCTGCTCGGTACGTGACTTTGGTTTTGTAACTGAGCTATTTCCGCCTGTTAGGCCTGCAATATTTCGAAGATCATCCGTAGATTGACCCCGTCTCCTCCATTGTTTTGTGTATTCTATATTATTGATGGAGCTCCACCATGGATGCTATTCTCGGGGTCAGTAAGGAGGCTTGTGTCGATAGCCACATGCGAATTAGCATCTAAAGGGTCCGCAATTGGAATTCCGACGGGACCAACGGCGGTACCTCGTTACTGGGCGCCATGTTATTGTTTTCACCGTGGAGTCATCGTCAGCATGTAGAGGTGTTAATTTTGAGTTTGACATTTTGAATTTAAGCCTAAAAGTAGAGACACTTCAAAGAACAAGTGTAAAATAGTATATGTTATAGAAATTCGTATCAAATAACCACTATTATCCTTATCCCTACAGTGGACGCCAAACTGTTTACCCTCAAAATCGGATAACAATTAACTTTATAAGAGGTTTTAAGGATACTTGATCTAACTTAATATAAATTGAGAAAATCAGATTAATATTGAAATCAATGAGTAAAAAGTAAATGCAAACCACACAAGTTGAACAATCTTGGCTTTGAAGGTTTGTAACCCTCGAGTCAAAAGTGCCTTAATCGGTATCGGAACAAAATGATAAGACAATAAGAACTAGTAATAACAGTATATTACTTTGGGATGCGTGCTACAAATAATCAGACCCATTTTATATAGTAGAGGAATCCTAATTTAGATACAATTCTATAAAATGTAAGGAATCTCATGATTTATTAATTAATCGGTTTCTCGTTGATACGTGCCGAGATTCCCGCCATGATATCTGACCGGTTGCGGATATTATGGCCTTCCGTTATTTGGTTCGATAATGTTTTCTCGAGCTTATTCGGAGTCGGGGTCGGTCCCGGAGTCACGGGCTCGATGATCTTTGAAGACATATGTTCTAACTTCATACCTTGGTTCGATGGAACCTCGGGTCAATCTTCAACCATTACGTTTCAGTCCCCATCTGTCTCGCAATAGATGTGCCCGGTTTCGACTGTACATACACTATTCACCAACACAATTATTATTCATCAATATTTTTTTTTTATTTTTTATTATATAACACTTTTAATTTAACATATTATAAATTTTACTTGTTCATTTAGGTCCCTAATATACCTAATTATTTTTTTATGTAATATCTGTATCATATTAATTTTACATTTTAATTATGGTGTATAATTTTTATAAATTAATTTTTGTATATATTATTTTTATATAAAATTGTAAGTTAATTTTATTATAAGTTATATTAAATGGTTATTAAGAAAATAATATGAATTATATGGGATGAATATGTAAGAAAAAGGATTTGTTGTATGAAATCAAATAATAAAATTTAAATAAAAGAAAAAATATAATATAGAAGAAAGAGAAGAATATAAAAAGAGATATTCTTTTTTATATAAAAAAATAGTATAACGTGTTGGAGTTAATTTCCACTATTTTGGTGTTTACACCATTTTGATGTAAAAAAAAAATGGGGCACATCAAAATGGTGCTTAATAAGGTTGGAGATGCCCAGCATTAGAGGACGACATTTTTGAGTGTATGTTGGGTCAACTTTGTTGAGTTGAAGAAAGATGGCCCAAATATGGCGAGTTGCATTTACATGCTTGTATGTCAAGAGAAATTTTGTAATGACCACAATCCCGCCCCAGCCGATGACAATAATGACACTTGAAATCATATATAAACATATGGTCTGTAACTTTAAGCACATATTGAAACGTAACATAAGTTTTTGTTATCATTTGAAGCATCTTTCTCTTGTTTTTTTGATGATGAAGATACTTACATTAATGTTATATATTCCTAACTAATATCCTGTTTGGCTGAGATGCAAAAATGAGTTTATTTTGAGAAGTGTTTTTTTCTCATAAGTATTTTTGGTGAGAAGTAGTTTGTGTTTGGATAATTAATTTGTAAAGCACTTTTGAGCAGCAATTAGTATTTGACCAAGCTTTTAAAATTTGCTTCTAAGTGTATTTTTCTCAAAAGTGCTTTTGATGTTCGGCTAAAAAATGCATATATTTTAACCATTATTGCATCACGTTCCAGTACTTTTAATCGTCTTTTAAGTATTAATTATATTACTTTGTGCTTAATATTATATTTTAACTGCATAGAATTAAAGCGGTGCGAAGATAAAGAGGTTTGAAGCAAAATTGATAAAATGCGGAAGAAAAAAAGAAGAAAATTAAACAATTAAATAGGAAGGAGACCAGGGGGGCACCCTTTGGTGTTTGTCCCACCAAGTGGAAGACAACAAAATATGAAATTTCAATTCTAACGCAACAAGGATTTTAACGTGCAAAGGCGTATTGAGTTCAGCGCAGGCCTGGACCCTGTGTGACGGGATTTTTTTCACTTCGTTTAGGACAATGTTATTTCGGTCTGCACGGTCTCAACTTGTATAAAAGGGGTCCTAAATCTATTTTGGAGGGGGAACGTTTGCGATAAGAACTTTTGGAGAGGCCAGATTTCATCTTTTCTTCCACCAAACTTAGTAATTTTTATGTTTCTTTGTATGATTTGTTGTTCGCCTACCATGTTTATGTGGAGCTAAACTACACGTTCTAGAGCTGTGATTCTTTCATGACTATTGTTATTCAGATATAGATTTTGCTTTCTTGATTCATCATATTGGTTTATTTATTCAATCTTGCGCTTAATTATTTAATTGCTTGATCACTAATTGAATACTATCTATGAATCTTGAATTGAAATCGAAAGTAAAAATTCTAGATTGCATATAGGATTGAGTAGAGCAAGTTTTTGAACCTGGGCATCGGGAGACGAATTCGCAGTTAGAATAGACATATACCTAATTGTCTTGCTTGGTTGATGTGTAGGAATTATAAAGGCAATTCTTGTTAGTTCTAATTTCATAGACATATAGGCGTTAATTTAGCTTGAATAGGTGAGTAAGAACTTGACAGATTCTTATGAGCGATATTAACCTGTCAACCAATAAGCTAGATAAATTAGTTAGCCAATTTAATTGTAGAATACAATAGGAATGTTACATAGCCCATAACCCTAGATCGTTTTCACAACATTGATAACATAAAAATCTTTTCTTCCTCTGTTCAAAGTTCATTATTTGTTTTTCTTTATTTAATTAGTTTAGAATCAAATACTTCTCGGTTTAATTCTTGTTTAAATAATTAGGATAGTCTAATTTAGTTAATAGTTAATCACAAGTCCTCGTGGGTTCAACATCCGACTTTTAGTCACTTTATTACTTGACGACCGCGTATACTTACGTGTGCGTTTTTCCGCAACAAGTTTTTGACGTTGTTGCCGGGTACTTAGAAATTAGCTATTTTCTTAGATTATACTTTTTTTTATCTTTACAAGTTATTTTTTATTTTTTGTAAATATTAATTTTATAACAATTTGATTTTTCTCTTAGTGTGTTCTAGTTATCTCAGCATGACATCTGGAGATGAAATATATGGACGTAAGGTTATTGATGAAGACGTTTGGTTGATGAAAGACTTTTATGGCCAGTATTTTTGGACTTGTCATGGCCTGACCTCTTAGACATCTGAATTTGAATATGGGAGTAAGGGTTGGTATTGGGATGTATATTCTTGATTAAGGGAATATGTAGAACGATGTCATCTTCTAACAACGTTGGTGAATGATTGGTCTTAGGAGAGAGAGTTAATTTTTCACATGAAATTGATAGTTTTGGTATGTGCATAACTTGGATGCAGATTTGAGTGCAAAGGTTGATGCTTATACCACCCAATAATTTAATAATGAGTTGTGTGAAGCTGAAAAAATTCTTCTAGACCAAATTGAGGAGCTAAACAAGAATACCAATCATTAGACCATGTTTTTCTTGAGGATGCCAGTGTTGAAAAGAGTGCTCTAGAGTTATATAAGAAGTAGATAACAGTAATTTGGGAAATTTGAGTGTGTGTATAAATGGGGATGTAAATAATAGTATAACTCATGAGTTGGGATGCCTTAAACCTCATTCCAAATATTTTTCCACATTGTGTTTGGATAATAAGATAGTAATCGAGCCATCAGAGCCTATAGGGAAGTCAAAGGGTATGGACGAGATTATCTATATTCTTGAATTTGTTGTGCCAAACAGTATAAATTACATTACTCATCTAAAGGCCGAGAAGTGTAGAGTGAAAAATTTATTACTTGGCCTGGTTGTCTTCATAGCCCCACCACTGGAGCATAGCCGCAGACTGGATGCCATGTTAGGGGTACAATTTATAAGTTCAAGGCAGAGGAAAAAGTGGTTTACGTCGTGACGCGACGTTAAACTAGGCGCTTGTTAGGAGACAACCCAGCTTTGCTGTTTTTTTTTTATTTTTGTTTATTTTATTTAACTATTATTTTTGTAGTATTTATTTTTATTTTGTAGGATTATGAGCATAGGAAGAAAAGCCACTAGAAGGTGCAAAAGCAGGCCAGATGGTTGGAACTAGTGTGAGGTACCCGCACAAAGGACATTCCTTGGGAGAAGTCTGAGTACCCCGTGAGCTTCTATTGCTTTGGCTTTTGGCCTTTTAGAAAGTTTCTTGTACATCCTAGTTATTTTTGTTTTATTTGTGCATTAGGACATTGCACTCTTTTAAGTATGGGATGATAGAATTTCTCTAGATAATTAGTAGTAGTATGTTAGTAAAAATATTAACTTCTTATTTTGATTTTAGCTTCTTATTTTTATTTTTGTAGTTGGTAGTATTTTTATAGTAGTTTTAGTAGCTTAATCATATTTTATTTTAAATATGAAAAATCAAAAAAAATCAAGAAAAAAAAGAGTAAAAAGTTTTTGGACTTTTCCCAACGATGGATCTCCTAGACAATTTTCTTGAGAGATTAAAGTCTAACCAAAAATACAAAAAAATGAAGAAGAAAAATCCAAAAATATGTCTTTTATTATTTTTTTAGGTAGTAATAATCCCCTGTGGTTTTTCTTTGTGCCTTAGTTCTTTTTCATGGGATGCAAATTGAACCGGGTAGTTGTAATTTTATTTTAGAGTAGATTAGAATTTAGGGAATAAATGGAGGAAGAAAGATGAGATTCCTAGGCACCTTGACTTGTTTAATAGTAGCATATTTAGGTTTTGGAATGTGTAGTATCTTCTCTATATTTTGAAATTGATCATGATGCATTTATATATTGGATATCATGTTTTGTGATGCATATATCTCGTTTTCTTGGCTAATGTTCACTGTTGATACCCAATTTTGCCCCAATATATATATAGACACTCTCAAAATAGCATGTTTGTAGCATTAATTAGTTTACAAACCTATACAAGCATTTTCTATAATTTCCCATAATTTTTAAAGCTTAAAATTAATTTCCTTTATATTTTTTGTTATATAAATATGTAATAATTATCCCTCAAATTATTCTGTGATGACTTAGCTACCTAAAATAATTATTTTTTGAACCTATAATATATTTTTCAAACATTTATTTCATTACATGTAATTACATTAGAGATTTTTAAGCTATTTGTCTAATTTATTCATACAATTGCTCTTTATTTTATATTATTTTGTTCCAAAATAGCATATTTATATTTTTATAATACAAACTCATTATTTTAAATATTTTAGTTCATAAATAGTATTTTATTGTATTTATTGAGCATTTGTATAAATTATTTTAATAAATTTTGGGGTATTTACATAGTAGCCTAATTTCTTATCTATTTTTCGGACCTAAACTACCCAGACCTCAGCCCAATAACCGCTAAGCCCAATCCTAGGAAACCCTGCCCAATCCAAACGACCCTTTAATCTCCAACCCATTTCCAAAACCCGACCGAGGTCTCCTTAAACCTTAACTATTGATAAAAAGCGATCAATGGCTCACCAAACCCACCCTTTTTTCTTATATCCCTTCACCCTAACCCTAATACCCACTCCCTAAAGATCACCGTATATGTATCCTCTCATCTCCCTTCTCCCTCCTTCAGAAATCTTAGCAAACCGAGTAAATCATGGACTCCCTCTGGGTTATATGGCATCAGTTTGTTTTCTGCTTTGTCCTGGATCTCCGTATTGATTGACTTGTATCTATAATGTGTCATAATCTATGTAAATACCTTCTCCCTAGATATTATGTGCTCCTAAGATTATTTTCATCACTCAGTATGTCTTTAGGTTTGTCCAGCTTTGTACTTCCTAGCAATTAGTTGAGACCTTTTAGAATAGCTTCTTATATTTGTGTTTCCCTATAATGTGTGACACTGTCTTGCCTCATTGGTATGAGTTGTTCTGTTAAACTTCTGGTATTCAGCATAATATGACCCTTAGGCTTTGAACCTGTTAAGTTAGTACTCTTTTGGCATAGTGCACTTTTGTATATTAGTCTTGTAATCCCAAAATTCATAATCTCCTTGTTTCCTTCAAAATGTTCTCTACCCCAATATTCTATCACTCTCATTGATTGCCTATACTACTCTGAACCTATAACTCTTGGCCTGCTGAAAGACAAGGCCACTAAGGCTTTCTCTATTGACTTTCCTAGTGTGAGCACTGCTCAGGGTCCATTTGAGACCCTTATGAACTTTGACACACTAGGGCTTGAGGTTCTTTGGCATTTTCTTTACTACTGAGATCTGAGTTATCTCTAACACTCAGTTCTGTCCTTCTTTCTGTCTGCCGAATGTGCAAATTGACTTGTTTTCAATATTTGGATCATATGATCAATCCATGGCTGTTTGGTTTGATTTGAGTTCTTCTATGGTTTCGAGGCTATGTGAATAGATATAGTCCTTGTTGAGATCTGGGCGTGCTAATTGGTGGAGAAAAGAGTTTAGTTGAATGCATGGCAGTGCTGGGTATCTCTTTGGGCCTGTCTTGGGTGTACTGTTATTGCTTGTACCACTCTTGTAATTACATTTATTATTGGGCCTGTAATAATTTTATAATAAATAATTGGGGATGTTAGTGAAATTGGAAAATGGGTATATCTTAATACTTGCATGAAAAGGGGTAGAGAGCATGTCTATAGGATTTATGTGATCTATTCGCTATCTGACCTGCTATGTGTATCATTTAAGGCTCCTTGTGCACTATTAGAGATCATGTCATTAGGGGAATCAGACACTCACATAATTAACATCCTATCGAAGCATCATTGCTTTATCTATTCTTGTGTCTACTGCTATGTGTCGCTAGATAGCATGCCTATAGGGAATAAATGCTAATAACAGCCCTTCAATCTACACCATGCTTAATAGATATCATGGCTATATGATTTTAATTGCTTAATTCGCTATTGCATCATATTGTCTATCTAGAAAGCCTGCCTATAGGAGCTAAATATATATGAAATCAATTCCAATCGCCAATATTTAGAAATCATGCCTATAGGAAATCACCATTCGCTCTAAGGTACTAATACTAGACTCTTTAGACATTGTTTCATTGCTTATCCACGCGATTATTAGGAAGCATAAGTAATTTTGAGCATTTCCAATAAGCTTTATTGGACCTCACTATGTAACCACTTGGATCTCATGCCTATAGATCTGTAATAAGCATTACCAAGTAATCACCAACCGGTAACTTAGAAATCATAGGTCTGAAAATGGCTTGCACATCTGAACCAGATCATATAGAATCCATGTCTATAGGGCTTAACGACTTCAATTTCCCTCAATTCTGAAACTACCTAATGTTTAATGTAGGAATCTGTTTGCATGCATTTTTTGTCTAATTGTGGAGGCTAACTTGAGCCTTTAACTGCCTATATGTTAAGTGCAATATATTTTGTATGTCGCCTAGTTTTGACATTTTCTGAGCAACCTAAGTTAAGTCTAGAACCACCAAAAGTAGAGGTCCAATGCCTCATGGACCATAGGTATGGGACGGGTAGTGCACACCTAAGGCACAATTTAGAATCAACTAGCGCGTTTTAGGTAATAACTTAAAGATAGTAATTGGGTAGCAGGAGATGATAGTATGTGCCCGCTGAATAATATGAGTAACACCCCCATCTTGAGGGAGTTACGAAGTATTATTTATGTTGCATGGGGTGATCCTTTAGGCTGAAAAACTTAGGACCCCCCTCCCCCCCATCTTATTTCCCCTTTACTTTTTAATCAAGTGTTTGTACTCATTTACTCAAAGTCTTTTATAATAATAAAGTTTCTCAAACTCCTTGCTCTGTATACCGTTATCTGACTAATTCATGTAATTCAAGTTCGGTCGAGACCCACAGTTGTAGACCTCAAAGAGTTCCTAACACCTTCTCTTCGAGGTAATTTCGAGTCCTTAACCGATCTTTGGTGATGTAAACTAGTCAACATGAGTCACTTGCAAATAGGTGACCTAACGCACCTTAAAAATTGTTAGGTGGTGACTCTTCTCTTTTAACCCTTCCTTTAAAAGAGTTGTAACGTGTCAAAACCCGATTTCACGAGAAAAAGGGGCACGACAGCATGTCGACTCTGCTGGGGATATATTTAGGCTCTTACCATAGCAAATTTGGCTTATATGAATTAGCCTTCTCTAATAAACGTGTTTCTTTTATTTGTTGCTACATGCACATCCCGCTCCTGTTTTTCCTCTTATTTCTCTAATTTATTGCTGCATGCACATCCCTCCCATATTCTCCCTTCATTTGAATTTGTGGTAATATGCAAATCTCTTTCCTTCTCCACCCTTCCTTGCTTAAATATATTATAACATGCATATCTCTCTCCTATTCACCCTTATTTCCTATAACTGCTCTTCATCCGTTCAAAGATTGCTACATCACGCCTCTCCCGTCCCTACTCTCTTGCTTGCTTTATTACATTCTCATATATCCCGCAAACTAACTTCTTTCCTTTGTCTTTCTTTTACACTTTTCATGTTTTACCTTAATTTTGTCTTTATCGCTTTCTATTTATTATGCAAATACTTGATAATATGTTATTTATTTTCGCATAAAGCATGCTCCACATCATATTCCACTCGTGCCCAATTAATACCATAATGGCGCTTGATGAGTGTCCGTGCTCTTCCAAAATCACCCTTTAAATTTGGAAAGGCTTATTTGCGGTAAAACTAGTCGATCAGCGATGCACTCGACAGTTCCGTGCCTTTCCCTCTCAAGTTGTCCGCTTGAGGGTACCAGTCTAGACTCCTCTAGAAATACCACTCTAATATCAATTGTGTATGCATCATGTCAAACTTAGTATGGGTTATAACGTTTTCAACGTGACATCCCGCTACGATAAGCCTTGTCCAAAGTCCGACGGGATTTCCACAATCCCAATGGACATTATCACGTTATGTGCATTACTTGGAAAAGATATGCCAATATATTGATCATTAGTGTGTAAATAGTCGAATCTAGAGGGGGAAAGGCTAACTCTATTTGTTTGCACAACATGAAGCACAAAGTCCCCAGGTTCGGCATGGTCCAAAACGTCCCAATTTTGTTGCTGGATTGGTAGAAAAATCTCGCACCTTGTGACAAGAATCACGTAAGAAGGGTCCTGGGTAATTTTCTATCTCTGTTACACATCCGACCAAACAAAGCATTGATTGAGGTCGATACTATGTTTTGGGATGCGAATAGGGTTGTCTTCCACTTCGATGACATAGAGATGACTCCTTTCTTGGAGGAAATAGGAAGTTTCGCTAATCTGCCATATGATAGTCCCGGATTACTGGTACCAGAGAATCGCATCCCTCGCGGTTTTCTGAAAATGTTAGGTTTCAAGATTTGGATTAATCTAATGGGAGGAATTTTTCATAGAAATAGCGGGAATGGGATTGACATAACCGGTAGCCTTCAGTCTCTCGTATAGTTGATCTATGGGTTCAGCAATTGGGTTGTATTGTCTAGGCGGTCGGCGGTTGAAATTTGGTCTAGATTTTTGGTAGTTTTGGCGGGCTGGTGGTGAGTGGTAGTATGCTGGCTGGGTGTTATAATTGTGGTAAGTGGCGGCAAGTTGTTGGTATCTGGGAGGTGAATGCTGATATGTGGGTGGGGGTGTTTGGTATGTGAGAGGAGACTTTGGACCTTGGGCCACTATCACTGCCCATCCTTCCTTCTTTTTGGAAATGCCACCTAATTTTTTGTACATTTGCCATCCCTCAGCCCCTCTCCCACCTTTTCTATCTATCATTAGAAGTAGGGCGGGTGGCGTACCTCACTGAGCTATCGATCGTGAAGCTATCACCCGGTTCAACCAACCGTTCGTCCTGGTGCCTTTGCTAGCTAGTACCATTTTTTATCTTTCACCAAGCTCGGTATGACTTACTCGATAAAAGGTATCGGTAGTCTCATCAGTCATTCCCTTATCATCTGGAATAATCGGACTATCTCAGCATATGGGAATCCGCTAGAGAATGGATTTTTAGCTTGGAGTGCTTCAAAATTTGTCACCATCCCACTCTTAATCCCTTCTTCTATTCTTTCTCACAATTTGATGATGTTAGAAAATTTATGGTTTTCAATAACCATCAGTCTCTTGTAGTATTGCAGATCCTGAGCTCGAATAAAGAACTTATTCATTTGTTCTTCTTCCAGTACTGGCCTTACCTTTACAGCTTCAGACCTCCACCAAGTAGCATACTCGAGGAAAGTTTGAGTTGGCTTCTTCTTAAGATTTTGAATGTAGAAAATGTCTGGTGTGTTTTCTGTGTTAACCTGAACCGGTCCATAAAATCCGACGTCATGCTCACCCAATTAACCCATTTATTTGGGTTCTGACTGATGTACCAAGATATGGCGTTTCCACTAAGATTCATCATGAATAGCTTACATGCAGATTCTTTCATCCTTGCCAACCCCTACAAGCTTATCGCAATACGTTCTCAAATGCACCTTTGGATCACATGTTCCATCAAACATCTCAAACTTAGGAGGTTTGTAGCCCTCTAGCAATTCTACATCTTGCTGAATACACAAATCCTCATAATTCAAACCCTCAATGCCTTTGCCACCTTCGTTGCTTTGAACTCGTCCAGTAAGCTTCTTGAGTTCTTCCACCATGTTCTTGATGAGCAGGTCCTTTTCGGCGGATTCAGGTATGTATAAGGTTTGTTGTGGAGTGTGGGTTAAGGTTTCCATGTATATGGGATTGCTTTGATGGACTCTAGGTATCTGAGCATAATGGTGGTCGTTGGTTGAGTTTTGGAGATCAGGGGTAGGTTGTGGTGCATTTTGAGGAGTGTGGTAGGTGATGGTTTGTGGATACTGAGTTGGGTGGTGATGGTGCTGTGGAGGTAGGTACTAGTGGAGGATTAGGATTTTGAGGAGGTGTGGTGTATTGATGAGGTGCGGAAGGATTTTGCAGATTTTGGTTTTGTGTGTTTTGGGGATGCGCTGGGTTTTGGGCATTTTGTTGGTTAATGTCGGGGACGTTCAGGGTAAGGGAAAGGTTTGCCAAATTCCCGGCCTTCTCAATCTCCCCTTGTAACTCCAGTATTTTCTGTCCCAACCGTAAGACCAAATCGTTCTGTGTCGGAGTACTCTGACCATCTGAAGTTTCAACATTCTCTGCATGAGTAGCGTTGTCTTTCCTGATACCGCTCATATCATCCATTTTGGTTTTTCCTTTGTTTTTGGGATCACTTGGAGGAGGAGGAGGTGGTGGAGGACCCCTGGATCTAGTGTGTTATGCGAATGATGCCAGTATGAACGAACCAACCTTGGGGAATGGGAATAATCAAAAGAAAAAAACAAAAAGTAACCAAGTTAGTAAGGAGTGTTAAAAGGATGTTTGGGGTATTTAAACACATATTGCGGAATTATAAATTCACGTCCTCATTTGTGGGACCTTATTGTGTCCGAGGTAGGCCTAGCAACACATAGACTTGGAGAAAATTGATGCCAATATTGCGTCATTCCATTAATATAAAACAATAAATCAATAAGGGACGAGGAGGTCCAAAATGTGACTAACAATCCGTTGTCCGCTCAAAATAACGGGACTAAACTAGAAAGCAGTAAAACATCATTATCCTAATCTATTCTATTTCAGAAGGACCTTCCCCGTGCTTGGCTCTTTTGACTCCATCGATCAGATTTCCCAAGTCGCGCATATCCAGCAATAGATAAGCCTTTTCTAGGAGCCCTCCTTCATTGCCATCCATGTTTTGACAGCCTGCAATCCTTTTCCTAATTTTCCCTTCAAGCTCCATCAACCCTTGCTCCAGATATTCCAGTCTTTCTGTTGACTTGGTGATGATTTCCTTCCATTCGTTGATTGCTTCCATATCCAATGTGTTGCTCAAGATGCATAGCTTCATATTCAAAGACTCTCTTGCGTAACCTCCTGTACTTAACTTATGCTTCAGCAGCGTCATCTATGATCCTGTTTTTCAGATTAATTCCCGACTTAACGTCTCCGACTATATCATCCACTAGCCATGATGGGTAGAAGTACACATGAACGACGTGATACCTGTCTGCTCAATAGTATCCTTTTCTACAATGACCTTCTGATTCCACATATGTTGTGCCTTAAACTTGAATGGTATAACGTCCCCTTTAAAGTCTACTTTGTATTGGACCATGTTGGAAACTCGAGGTATAACCTGTTTTCTTCCCGCTTGCCTCATTACCCTTATAAGAGCATAAGGATAAATTCTCCTCAACCTGATCAGTACTAGATGAGGAGTCTCTCTTGACTTAATGATGAACTCACTGCTAGGGAACCATTCGAATATCCAATTTACCTGCTCGTTCGTCAGATTGCTGAAGAAACGAACCCAGCTCACAGCATTTCCAGGTTGTGCAAACCTGTCCGAGATGAATGTCATTCTCTTTGGGTGATGGTAAGCTATATGGTCATTCAATAGTCAATGCAAGCTCTCCTGGCGATACTCTCCTCTTTGAAAATGTTCTAGTAACCAAACTTGCAGTATCAAATTACAACCCTTGAAGTGCCCAAACCCCTGCTTGCACCAATCTAGAGAGCGATACATTTTAGCCAAGATCATGGGGACGATTGTGTAGGTTTGTCCCTTAATGCCTTCCATTAAGGTCCTGGCGACCATGGCTAGACGAGTATGGATCCTTCCCCCTTTCATTGGAAATATCACCAATGCCAAGAAACATACAATGAACACGTAGGCTCGACGGTGTGTCCAACCCAAGGAATTAATGGTGAGTTCATCATTATAAAGGCGGTATGAATTGTTGTGCCGATATCATTCATAAAGTAATTCAATTGGAATGTACGACTTCTTCAAACAAAGTAGTTCATAATTTTTCAAGACATGTGCCTACCACTCGGGCATGAAAGGTCATATTATTAATGAATGTCGCACTTTGAAGGATAAGATCCAGATGTTGATTGACACCAAAGTTATAAAAGTAAAAGAGGTTGTACCTTATGTCCCTAACAATCCTCTCCCAGATCATAGAGGTGAGGGAGTGAACGTGATAGAGACCGACGAAGAATGGTATCCGGAAGGGTCAATTGGACTCATTCGGGAGGGGGATGATCCTAAAACATCTCCAGCCACCCTCATACCCATTATAGTGCAAATTCAAACACTGATTGAAGTCGATATAGCCACACCTACTCCGTTTGAGGTTGAAGTAACAACGCCTTCAGTCGCGCCAACCCCGTTTGAGGTGGAAGTGACCACACACTTCACCATGATGGTAGCACCTACACCGTCCTTTAAGTCCAATGTTATACCCTAGGACTATGCTGTAGAAGCAAGAAGGAAAGGAAAAGCAAAAAAATAAAGGAAACAATTGCAGCGCAGGGTATGACTAGAACCGGTAAGGTCTATACACCCGAGCATTTGGGAGGAACAACCAAAGAAGCCGCTTCTATGCTTCCTATCATTAAGACCGACCCATATGACCTTTGGAGAAAGGTGCAAGCAATTGAATATTCTGTGGTTAATCATCTGAACAAAACCCTTGTTCAAATATCCATTTTATTACTACTGCAAAACTCCGAGGCACACAGGAATGCCCTGATGAAGGTGTTGAATGAAGCCTATATACCCAATAACATTACTAGTGGGGAAATGGCCAACATGGTAGGACAGGTGTTGGAGAGCCACAAAATCACTTTTCTTAAAGATGAGCTGCCACCGGAAGGACTAAGCCATAACAGGGCACTACATTTCACAATGCAATTTAAGGACAAATTCATCGCCAGGGTTCTGATAGATGGGGTTCAAGTCTCAACATATATCTGCTGACTACTCTGAAGAGGATGGGTAAAGGTCTGTATGAGATACAAGCAGGAATTATAAATGTGAAAGCATTTGATGGGTCTCAAAGGGCCACAATTGGAGAGATCAACCTCAACCTACAGATGGGCCCGACCTGGTTTGATATCGAGTTTCAAGTGATGAATATATTTGTAACTTACAATCTACTGTTGGGACGACCTTGGATATATGTCACTGGGGGCGTAGATTTAACTCTGCACCAGGCTGTGAAGTTTGAATGGAATCATCAAGAAGTAATCATCCATGGAGATGGGAGTAATCCCATTTATATCAATCAGACTGTTCCGGTTGTCGAGAAAAGAAGGAAGTTGGGTGGAGAAACATATCATCGCATCGAGCGTGTCAATGCAATTAAGAAAGACAAATGGTGGAGCAGTAAGATAGAAAGCATACTGGCATGGACAGGGTATGAACCCGTCAAGGGTCTCGGTAAGAATCTCCAAGGGATCACCAAACCAGTAAAGTTAAAGCATCATGGTACAACTTTTGGTCTTGGGTATGAATACACTTGGCAAGAGTATCAAGATTGGACACCACCATAGCATGGTCCTTATTACCCTCTTAAGCAACCAATACCGTATTTGCACCAGACATTTCAACAAACTGACTTGATATGGGAATTAGAAGAAGATGAAGCTTTAGCTGGCCTAATGAATTTATTTCTAGATGATATGGGCTACAATGTGATAGTTGAGGAGGAGGAGGAAGAAGACCCTACCATTCAGACCATGGAGAAAGGAACTATTCTCAAGAATTGGACTGTTGCACCGTCCCGGGCCCGTCGAGTTCCTAGGTAGACTGGCAATCAGTACAATTTATTTTAAAAGCAATTTTGAGAATTTAAGACATTTTCAGTATTTTGTTTTGAACTTATTTTGTTTTGAAATAATTGCTCGAGTCATCGAGTCATACTTGTTTTGATGTTTTTAAGATTTATCTAATGAATTTCTATTTTTAGTATTTATTATTATCCTTTACGTTTTTCTCTACAGCGTTACTATTACTTATCCCGATGAACCTACGACTGCGACATGTAATGAGATAACGCAACATAAGGATAATGATTCAAAGGATATGGAAGATGATGTAATACCTGAGGAAATTGTCAGAGAGGTAGAAAATTTTGAAAACAAGCCTAAGTCTAACTTGGACAAAACTGAGACAGTTAACTTAGGAGATTCTGAATCAGTCAAGGAAACCCGTATAAGTATTAACATATCACCATCAGAGAAAGAAGAGTACATTCAGTTCCTGAAAGAGTATGAAGATATCATTACATGATCTTATGATAATATGACTGGTCTGAGCACATCCATTGTGGCTCATATGTTATCCAATGATCCCATGTGCCCGCTAGTAAAGCAGAAGCTTAGAAAATTCAAGCTAGATATGAGTTTGAAAATAAAAGAGGAAGTCACTAAGCAAATCAAAGCCAAGGTTCTTAGAGTGGTTGAATATCCAACCTGGTTAGCCAACATCATGCCGGTTCCGAAGAAA